>NC_136497.1:108240982-108545982 GCF_053919585.1 Euprymna scolopes | reverse complement strand
CAATTTATATGTAATATATATATAATAAATATATACAATTTATATGTAATATATATATATAATTTATATGTAATATATATATAATATATATATATATAATTTATATGTAATATATATATAATATATATATATATATAATTTATATGTAATATATATATAATATATATATATATAATTTATATGTAATATATATATAATATATATATATATAATTTATATGTAATATATATATATTATATATATATTACATATAAATTATATATATATATTATATATATATTACATATAAATTATATATATATATATATTATATATATATTACATATAAATTATATATATTATATATATCTGGAGTGTTTCTTACTCTGGAACGTTGACTTTTCAACCCCATTTTCCTAACCCCTGTGTCGCATATTCCTGCCATGGGAGAGAGATAAATACATTCAGATAATAATTTAGAAATATTAGAAAAAAACATTTTTTTTTTCTTTTATTTATATTTTAGATTGTATTTTGCAATCTGAACAGATTTGCATAACTATTTTTTCTTCATTCGAAACATGTTTATATTCCTGAAAAAAAAAAAAAAAAAAATGTTTATATTCCTGAAAAAACAAAAAACGACTCATTTGAAAATGTTTCTTCATTGTTTTATTGTTGATTAATAAAATATTGTTTTATTGTTGATTAATAAAATATTATAAAATGTTTATTTTGGCAGTTTTATATCCTGTTCCATTCAAAAAATTCCAACTGATTTTGAAAAAAGATTTTTTTATTATTATTTCTACTGTAATTATTTAAAAAAAAACAAAAAGCATTGGATTCTATTAAAGACTGTGTGCCCGGCGTTGCCCCGGTGTTTGGAGGTGTGTGTTAAGCAAAAAAAAAAAAAAAAAAAAAAAGTGGTGGTAGTAGGCAGGCTCGAACCCGTACCGCAAAAGAAGAAAAGAATGTGAAAAAAAAGTGACGTCTTTGCCAAACTGGAAGTGACAAAGGTTTAATTTAAGGCTAGTCAATCGAAAAAAGAGGATGACTTTCGAAAATCTCAGCAGAAAAAGCGACCCCTCCTTGTAGAAAAGTGCCCAGTTGAGGATTAAGGAATTAATGTTTTTAGCCAATTTTTCGATATTTGTTGTCCAAAGGGTCGAACTTCAAAATGATACCAATCTCGTGAAAATCTGTTGCCTCTGTCGAAAGTTTTAGACATACATACATACATACATACATACATACATACATTTAAACAGACAGGAGAGATTTATATTAAAGATGTTTCATAATTGTGTCCAATGTTACAGATTCTTGTCATAAGGTTTGGTTGGTAAAAATGTTGCCCTGCACCCTTTGCTAATAAGAAAAAAAAATGAGATTGTACATTTTTAGATAACATGTAAACAACCTGAAAGGGTTGGCAATGGAAAGAAAAAAACAAAAAAAAACAAACAAACAGAATACTTTCAATTTTAGAGTGGAGAATCGCTTTCACATATAAATTTGATGTAAAATGATCACCCACTTCCGGGTCACCAGGTGGTAATGATCACTCACTTCCAAACCTGATAGTGTTTTTTAAGGACAGGTCCTTAAAAACACTATCAGGTCTTAAAGTTAGTGTCTAAAATCTAAAATACTGTTTTTTTTTTTAATGTCTTTTTACTGCCAACTATTTCAGACTGTTAACATGTAATTGACTAAAAACACTAAAATCTCTTTTTACTTTCTCGTGCCTGAGATCTGAGAGATCCGAAAGTCTCTCAACCCTCCAGGGTTGTGAGGGTGCTCCATTATTTCATGCAGTGTCTCTTGGGTAAGAATAGCCTAGCAGCACCCAGCTCTCCAGGCTTTAGAGCACATACAGCACCTGGTCTCACTAAATGGTCACCCATTTTAGTACTGTCCAGGCTCAATGTTGCTTAACTTCAGTGATCTAATGAGAACCGATGTGTCAACATGATTATGCTGTATTTAGTGCAGTCCTCCAATAATAAAGATAGCTTTTGCTTGTAATTGGAATCGTGTTCTAGCAATAACCACTCGTGCTTCATTGATAGGCATCGGTGACCTTGAAAGAAGCAACCCTAGTAGAAGTTGGTGTTGACAATGATGCTGTGTTAAACAAATCTCAGAGGAAAAAGATAACGGAATACCAAGGTCTTATGCGCAGCATGAAAAGAAACTGGAATCTTAGGAAGATCTCCGTCATTCTAGTGATTATAGGAGCAACCGAACTCACGAAAAAGAATTTCAAAAACTACCTGGCAAATATACCCGGTGAACCAAGTGCAAGAGATATACAAACAAATGCACTAAAAGAGGTGGTTAAAATCTTAAAAAAAACGATGGGAGGTATGAGATAACGGGTAGATGCCTGGCATCCGGTCGGATGACCCATCCCCGGGTAGAACAAAATTATAAAAAAATGGAGTGGGGAGAAAGAGGATATGTAAGTAACCGAAGTTGTGGTTGCTGTCTGCGACAGAGACAAGTTGCTTGTTGACCCAAAGTAATAAGAGTACATATGTATGATCGGAGACGAATTTGATCATGCGCTATCGGAATTACAGTCAAATTTGTATATTGCATTATTAGACATTTTTGCATATTTAAGAACATGTACAATGGCTGTAAATGACTTGTGAAACATAATAAAGTATAAAAGGAAAAGGTAGTTTGCTAGGAGTTGCTAAAAACAGCCTATCCTGCCTTGACAGAGTACAAAATAGACTTCGTGGCTTAGTGGGGGATGCCCTTTTCTCTACCCTGCAACCTCTCTCCCACAGAAGAGACGTTGCGAGCCTATCCTTGTTTTATCGTTATTTCCATGGCATATGCTCGTCTGAACTCCAATCTCTGGTCCCCCCTCGCCAATCTTTCACGAAAAACACCTGTCTAGCTGAATCCACTGTGAAAAATTTCCCCCACTCTATATCTGTGCCTAAATCAAAACGCGGATTCCATGAACAAAGCTTCTTTCTTAGAACTGCACGCCTGTGGAACTCTGTTCCGTCTGCCTGCTTCCCACCGGACTACAACTTGGATGTGTTCAAGTCCAATGTTAACAAATTCCTAATGAACCGCCCCCTTAAGTAAACACTTCATCAAATCTCCACCCTAACGTAATGAACTTACAATAACCCTTATCCCTGAGTGGCTTCCGGGCCTTGATAAGTGGTGATCACTGTGTAAAAAAAAAAAAAATAAATATATAATATATATATATATAATTTATATGTAATATATATATATATAATTTATATGTAATATATATATAATATATATATATATAATTTATATGTAATATATATATAATATATATATATATAATTTATATGTAATATATATATAATATATATATATATAATTTATATGTAATATATATATAATATATATATATATAATTTATATGTAATATATATATAATATATATATATATAATTTATATGTAATATATATATAATATATATATATAATTTATATGTAATATATATATAATATATATATATAATTTATATGTAATATATATATAATATATATATATAATTTATATGTAATATATATATAATATATATATATAATTTATATGTAATATATATATAATATATATATATATAATTTATATGTAATATATATATAATATATATATATAATTTATATGTAATATATATATAATATATATATATATAATTTATATGTAATATATATATAATATATATATATAATTTATATGTAATATATATATAATATATATATATATAATTTATATGTAATATATATATAATATATATATATAATTTATATGTAATATATATAATATATATATATATAATTTATATGTAATATATATATAATATATATATAATTTATATGTAATATATATATAATATATATATAATTTATATGTAATATATATATAATATGTATATAATTTATATGTAATATATATATAATATGTGTATAATTTATATGTAATATATATATATAATATATATATAATTTATATGTAATATATATATATAATATATATATAACTTATATGTAATATATATATATAATATATATATATAATTTATATGTAATATATATATATAATATATATATATATAATTTATATGTAATATATATATATAATATATATATATATTTATATGTAATATATATAATATATATATATAATTTATATGTAATATATATATATAATATATATATATATAATTTATATGTAATATATATATATAATATATATATATATAATTTATATGTAATATATATATATAATATATATATAATTTATATGTAATATATATATTATATATATATAATTTATATGTAATATATATATTATATATATATAATTTATATGTAATATATATATTATATATATATAATTTATATGTAATATATATATTATATATATATAATTTATATGTAATATATATATTATATATATATAATTTATATGTAATATATATATTATATATATATAATTTATATGTAATATATATATTATATATATATAATTTATATGTAATATATATATTATATATATATAATTTATATGTAATATATATATTATATATATATAATTTATATGTAATATATATATATAATATATATATATAATTTATATGTAATATATATATTATATATATATAATTTATATGTAATATATATATAATATATATATATATAATTTATATGTAATATATATATAATATATATATATAATTTATATGTAATATATATATTATATATATATAATTTATATGTAATATATATATAATATATATATATAATTTATATGTAATATATATATAATATATATATATATAATTTATATGTAATATATATATAATATATATATATATAATTTATATGTAATATATATATAATATATATATATATAATTTATATGTAATATATATATATAATATATATATATAATTTATATGTAATATATATATAATATATATATATAATTTATATGTAATATATATATAATATATATATATAATTTATATGTAATATATATATAATATATATATATAATTTATATGTAATATATATATAATATATATATATATATAATTTATATGTAATATATATATAATATATATATATAATTTATATGTAATATATATATAATATATATATATAATTTATATGTAATATATATATATTAGATATATAATATATGTATTATATATATATTATATATATATTATATATATATTATACCATATATATTGTATATATTATATATATATTATACATATATAATATATATTATATATATATATAATATATATAATATATATTATATATATAAAGAATATATTATATATATATATATATTATATATATATAATATATATTTTATATATATATATAATATATGTTATATATAATACATGTTATATATATAATATATATATTTTATATATATATAATATATGCTATATATATTATATATATAATATATATATATATAATATATGTTATATATATTATATATATAATATATATATATAATATATATTATATACATATATATATATTATATATATAATATATATATAATATATATTATAAACATATATATATATATAATATATATTATATACATATATATATATTATATATATAATATATATATAATATATATTATAAACATATATATATATAATATATATTATATACATATATATATAATATATATTATATATATATAATATATATTATATATATAATATATATTGTATATATATAATATATATTATATATATATAATATATATATAATATATGTTATATATATAATATGTATTATATATATATATATATATTGTATA
The DNA here is from genome assembly GCF_053919585.1 of Euprymna scolopes. Classification (NCBI taxonomy): domain Eukaryota; kingdom Metazoa; phylum Mollusca; class Cephalopoda; order Sepiida; family Sepiolidae; genus Euprymna; species Euprymna scolopes. Next base: position 108,540,131 of record NC_136497.1, on the reverse strand, counting down.
TATATAATGTATATTGTAAATATAATATTTATTATATATATATTATATATATATATATGTAATATATATATAATATATATGTAATATATATATAATATATATGTAATATATATATAATATATATGTAATATATATATAATATATATGTAATATATATAATATATATGTAATATATATAATATATATGTAATATATATAATATATATGTAATATATATATGATATATATGTAATATATATATAATATATATGTAATATATATAATATATATGTAATGTATATATAATATATATGTAATATATATATAATATATATAATATATATGTAATATATATGTAATATATATATAATATATATGTAATATATATATAATATATATGTAATATATATAATATATATGTAATATATATATAATATATATGTAATATATATGTAATATATATATAATATATATGTAATATATATATAATATATATGTAATGTATATATAATGTATATGTAATGTATATGTAATGTATATGTAATATATATGTAATATATATGTAATGTATATGTAATATATATATAATATATATGTAATATATATGTAATATATATGTAATATATATATAATATATATAATATATATATATATAATATATATATAATAAATATATATATTTGTATAATATATATATATAATAAATATAGATCTAATGTATATATAATATGTAATATATATAATAAATATATATATATATAATGTATATATAATATGTAATATATATAATAAAAATATATATATAATGTATATATAATATGTAATATATATAATAAATATATATATAATGTATATATAATATGTAATATATATAATAAATATATATATAATGTATATATAATATGTAATATATATAATAAATATATATATAATGTATATATAATATGTAATATATATAATAAATATATATATAATATATATATATAATAAATACAATATATATATATAATATATAATATATATATATATAATAAATTCAATATATATAATATATATATAATATAATATATATATAATATATATTTAATAATTTTATATAACATATATTTAATAATTATATATAAATATATATATAATGTTATATATATACTCCCGTCTCAATCAAATGGACTATTATAAAAAAGTTAAGTCTTATACTCCAGGCTATAAGTCATGTCGCCTATGCGCAACCCAAGCTATAACTATAATTACTTCTCTAAAAAGTAACAATATAATTAATTTTAAAAATGGACTGATCTCTTTCTTTAAACATAAGTCCAAATTTAATTATGGCAATTTTGAAATTACATAGTTATTACTTTTACCCCTTATATAGATATAAAATATTTTTTTCCATAACTTTATCGTTTTTTGACATACTTCTTAATACTGTATAATTTTATAATCCTTTATTTTAATTCCTAATCTCTTTGCGTGGCCGATTTTTTATCTGCATTGTCTGTTTTATTTTTTAAACTTTCCTATCTATCTAATATATCAATCTACCCACACTTTCATATCTTGTATGCATATTTACTTAAATTTTACTATATGAATTTACTTATTTTTTTTGTTTTTTTTTCCTGAAATTTCAGATACAGGCCATCTTCTCCCCTTAAATAATTTTTTTTTTTTTAATGTTTATTCTAATTGTATTTTATTTTATATTATATATTATATTTTATTTTTTATTATATTTTATTTATTTATTTATTCTTTATTTGTTATTTATTTATTATATATTCATTTATTTATTCATTTTTTCCTTTTAGTGTCGTTTAACAACTCTTGCCGACATTTTTTTTAAGTTGACCTATATTATTTTGCCCTATATATATTTTCGCGCCTTTAACATTTCCTGTCTGGGTCATTTTGACTTGTGTTTCCCTTTTATTTTATTTTGTATATTTAACTTTATCATTTTTTTTTCTCTCCTTTCTCTTCCCAGATCTTTTTTATTTATAGTTATGTCTCGGAAGTAGAGTTAAAAGCACATCTTATTTTTCTTTTATTAATATTATTTTTTTCCTTGTACACATTTTTGTGAATTATTCCATGGATTTCTGCCTTTGGATTATTATGGACCGTCTTCTTCCAATTACGGGATTTCCTTGGATTTTACTTGTACATATGGAAATTCTTTTAACTTTCTTGAAGTTTTACATTTGGATTTTACCATCACTGGATTTTTTATCTTCCACCAGACTATCCATTCATGTGTAATCACCTTTTTCTTTACCATATTACCTCTGCTTAACTTATTTTGTTTTCAAGTAATATCTTTGACTTGTTGTTTCATCAAATACTTCTGCATGCAAAATCTGATCCAGCATTTTGCTAATTCCTACCCTCTGATGAGAAGGAGAGTATTTCTTCAAAACTCCACGGATTAAGGACTATCCATTTATCTAGTGTTTCCTTTTCAGATTAAATATGTTTTTAACTCATTTTAAAGTGTTTTTTAACATATTTTATTAATTGTTTGCTCATATTATAAGCTCTATTTCCTATTTGGTTTTATTGAGCTTTTATATCAGGCTAAGATAATTTTATAAATATTAATTCTTTAATATTTATAATTTACTTTAATTTTACCATCTTGGATCATTTTGGTAAATTCAATTGTAATTTTCATTTTATATATATGTACAATAATTTTCAATTTTAAGGCCATAAATAATGCTTTAGGGTTGTTAACCAATATTTTTCTATGTGAAATAATAAACAATCATATCTGGTTTTGGAGGGTCTTTGTAGAAGTAGGCTTACCACTCGGATTTTGGGTTAGTGGTAGGGTTAGCGGCAATTATGTGAACACTCTGAAATGTTGGCAGAATAAAAAAACAAACAAAAACCGTTAATTTAGAGTGAGGGATTAGTTTCACATATAAATTTAGTATAAAATAATCCACCATTTTCCAGGCCATACTAACATTTTAGGGTAGTTAATTTATTTTTCTATAAGAGATAAATCCTATATGTTTTTTTTTTTTGCTTGTTTTTTTTTTTTTTTAGACAATTGTGTGTTTTTAATGATTTGTATGATTGGAGAGAGGGCTTGCTACTTAGACTTAGATTTAGTGGTAGTTATGAAATGGTTTTTATTTTAGACTAGGTGCCATTCATTCAGACTTAGGGTTACAAGATTCTTTTGGTGGGGTGAGACTTGTCACTGAGATTTAAGGTTAATGGTACGGATCTAGAGTTAGTAGTAGGATAATATATATATATATATATATATATATATATATATATATATATATATATATATATATATATATATATAGGATAAGATAGAGGGGTACACACCACTGTGCCCACTATTTACCCTATTGGGAAACATTAACAAAAAAATATTAGACAAAATCCTACCTAACTTAAAATCCAAAATTCGCCATGATCTATGGAAATCCTCCAAAGAGGTAATTGGATGGTTCAGTAAACTACCCCAAGGCAAAAATAGAAAATTTCTTATGTTTGATATAGATTCCTATTACTCCTCTATTTCACCCAATCTCTTAGACAAAGCATTAGAACTAGCTAGGAAACTAACAAAGATAAAAAAAAAAAATTAGAATTAGAAATTATAAAATTAGCAAGAAGAACTCTAATAAAATATGGTAACAAACTATGAACAAGGAAAAACAAGAACCTCAACTTTGACATCACAATGGGACTCTGCACAAGTAACAGACCTTGTTGGCCTTTATATACTAAATGAACTATGTAAAAAAATTCCAGGACAAAGGAGGACTATACCGGGATGATGCATTGTTTTACATGAACTTCACAAATAGGTTATTTGAAAAAAAAAAAAAAAAATTAAACAAGTCTTCAGTAAGCTGAACCTAGATATAACAATAGACCCAAACCATAAATGTGTAAACTTCTTAGACATAACCTTGAATATAGACAACACTTATAAACCCTATCATAAACCTAACCAAACGTTATTCTACATAGATCGCAAGTTCAACCATCCGAATAGTATGAAGAAAGCAATTATACCCAGCATCTCAAAAAGAATATTTAAAATATCACAAAATGAAGAATTATTTAATAAAAATAAAGAATATTATAACAAAGCCATAGCTAGATTAGGATATAAAGAACAAATTAAATTTAAGGAGATTCGAAATAATAATACAAGTATAGAAAGAACAACAAACAATGCAAATGTAATATCTTACAACATGTCTATGAAGAAATATAAAAAAGCAAATAAAAGAGCAAAAACCAACGAAAAATAGAACATACAATAAACACTAAAAAGAAAAATGAAAAGCTAAACCATAATAAAACCGAAAGTGATGTAAAAAAGAAAAATAGAAGGAAGAGCCAAACGTGGTTTAATCCACCGTTCAGCCACCACATAAAAAATAACATCCCAAGGGAATTTTACCAAATTATAGACGAAAATTTCCTACAACTAAGTAAGTTAGTAAACTAAGTAAGATAATTAATAAAAACACTGTTAAACTATCCTTCTCAACATCTGCCAATTTAACAAATACCATAATTGGCTCCAACAACACAAAATTAAACAAATTTTTGAAAAATAGAGATAAGACCGAAAATGAATCTTACAGCGTAAAAGAATGTAACTACCAGAACCCTACTGAATGTCCACTGGAGTGAAACTGTTTAACCTCAAACGTAGTATACAAATGTGAATAATGAAACTAAAGTATATTGGGAGCACCAGAACTTGCTTTAAGGGCATTGTGTAAACAAGACACTGAGAAAGAAAACAACAATGCAGATAAAAATGAAAACAACAGAAGAGATGATAACAATAATAGACTGAAGATAGCAACAGAATCAATAGCGAAAATAAGAAAAAACTAAGAAAAATTCAATCATATTAGCAGTATGGATTAAGGAATTAAAGAAAAATAAAATTGAATATAAATTAAGATGGTCAGTAGGAGATAGAGCGAATAAATATAAACTAAGCAAATCAAAAAGATGCAACCTTTGTATACTAGAAGCATACCATATACTAATATCAAAAGAAAAATTATTAAATAGACAAGAGGTAATTCATGAATGTCTGCACAGAAAGTGATACTTAATTTCACACATTAGACCAGAATAAAAAAATCAACATAAATGGAAATAGTGAGTAACAAAAAAAAAAAGATCAATCGACCATGTAAAATGTTAACATCAATAAAACAACAAAATGGAACATAAGAATATAATTAAAAATAAAGAAAATGAAAAAGAAACTTAAATAAAGAAAAGGAAAAAACGAAATGTATAATATAGGTAAAGAAAAAGATGTAACGGAAGTAACTCTAGTAATAAAAATATATTCCATGAGAGTGACCTCCTCTTGAAATGGACATTAACTAATAAATAAAACTCCGAAACGAAACAAAATGAATATTAGGATAAACATGCATAAATGTAGAAATAAAATGATAAAAACATAGGAAAGAATAAATAATAGGAAAAAAAAGTTGAAATCAAAAATAAAAAAAATACAAAATTGAGATTTAAAAAGGAAATTTTGGTTAGCATGACACTCAAGATGGCCGACTTGTAACAATGTGGGGATGGAATTTCTTTTCCCCAAACACCAGGTTTATCATGTACAAAATCAATTTTTTGTTGGTAACATCGAATGGAAACATGTGATGAGTTGGTGGAAATCAGGAAATTTTTATGAACACATAAAATCATAAAATTGCCATCCCATTAATGAAATGGCTGTAATGAAGAAATCCAAATGAAATAAACAAAAGTTACAAAAAAGAAAAAATGTAAGTCTTTGAATTTCAACAAGTTTTGTACTAATACTCTACATCCTAAATTATTTTTGTTATCAGTTTTTTGTTTTTTTCCACTAAATTTTTTAGGGTATACATACATTAAAAATTCAGTCATCTCCCTCTCAGTACAGATCAAGCAGTCTCTTGTGCGTCATGAATAGATTACTGGAATCTGTGTTTAACAGAAGTGATCAACCACCTCAACAGAAACAACCTTCTCAGTGACATATAATATGGTTTCCGCTCTGCTAAATCTACAGCTGATGTACTAACAGTAATATCTCACAGGATTAGTGAATCTCATGATGCAGGCTTCATTTCTAGGGCAATTGTTCTTAACATATCAAAGGCTTTCGATAGGGTGTGGCATAAAGACCTGCTACACAAGATCTCCAGTGGAAATGTTTTCTAAATTATTAAATCATTCCTCTCTGATAGGTTTATAAAAATAGTGGTTGATGGACAGAAATCAGAAGCTCACAGTATTGATGCCGGCGTCTTTTAGGGTTCCATTCTGGGCCCAACTCTCTTCTTAATCTTCATCAATGATCTCCTAAATCAAATTCTTAGATCATTCGTAGACATTTATACTGACGACACTACCATCTATGGCAACACTTCAAAGACCAGAAATGACCAAGATCTCACTGATTCTCTCTCCTCTGATCTTGAGCATGTGGTGCAATGGGGAAAAGGGTGGCTGGTTAAGTTGAATGCATTGAAAACCTAACTTCTCTCCTTCCAGCATCAATGATCTGACCCCTATTGAAATGAATGACTCTCGCCTTGAGGATGATGAGAAAAGCTTCTTAGTCTGACCGTCATGCCTAATCTGAAATGGAACGCATACATCAAATCCATTGCCATGGTCGTTGGAAAAATGGTTGGAGCATTCTACTCCTCCAGTAAATATCTCATTGCTGATGAGATTTTCTACGTATATAAGAGCCAGGTATATCCTAAAATGGAGTACTGTTGCCACATCTGGACAGGAACTGTTCGAAGCACCCTATCCTACCTTGACAGAATTCAAAACCTACTTTGTAATCTAATAGGTGATGCCGTTTTCTCTTCTCTGCAACCTCTTTCCCACAGAAGAGATGGATGTTGTGAGCTTGTCTTTGCTCTATAGCTATTTTCATGGCAAGTGTTTGACTGAGCCTATGGCCCCCTCTCGCCAATCTTTCTCAAAAAACGCTCGTCTTGCCAAAATCACTATTGATAAATTCCTCACTCTCTGTCGGGGCCTAAACATAAATGTGGATTTCTTTCCTGGAACTGCCTGTCTGTGGAAATCTGATCTGCTTTCCAGCTGACTGCAATATTGTTGTCTTCAAATCCAACATAAACAACCGTCCTTGTAAATAATCTAATTACACCAAATTTCCACTGCTAACAATTATGCTATTGTTCTAATGATTACAGTACACACATTAACCCTTATCCTCGAGTTGCCTCTGGGCCTTAATATATGGTAACCTCTTTATATAAAAAAAAACCTTATAGAGTAGAATTTTATTTAGTCTTTTTTTTAATTGGTAGCTATAAAATCATTTATTACTACAATCAAAAGTTAAATATATTTGAAAACTAATATTTCATGAAGCAATCACAAACTGTATTATTGAACAAAATAGTTTCGTTTTTCAAGATGTAAATCAAAACTTGTCGCTTTAAACTAAGCGCCTATTGCTGTTTCAGCTTTCTGAGTATAAGCACTACTAGTTACATCGTTTCCTTTCGTTAACATTTTAGGGGGTGTATCATTAAAAAAAAAAAGAGAAATCAACATAGAATTATCGTTTTACCACATAAAAATAATAAAAACATTATTTTACTTATTAGTTGGGGTACAAAAATATTTAGAAAATATTTAGAAAAATTGTTCAAGACACATAATGAAGTTTAATTTTGAAAACAAAACAAAATTTATTTTGTACCCCGACAATAAATGAGATCTATGTTTTTTTTTTGGGGGGGGGGGTTCCAAACTTCATGACGAAATTCCTCAAAGGAATGATACCAAGGTTTTTATTACCGCGATGTTCAAAAAAGAATCTGATGTAAAATGGCTGTTTCATAGCTCTAACATTTGTATCATTACTTTCCTAAAAACTCTTCAAATATGTCATGAATATTATTGATGAATCGGAAAATCGGCTTACATATCGATGTCCTACGTCCAAAACCACATCATTCCATCAAGAGGAACACAAAAATGGAACGGCAGTACAACCACCACCATGGTTCAGTCCAAATCAAACAAAGTGGGATCAAACAAATTTATAATGCAAAGGGGAATCACTCTTTACGTCTCTGGGCAAAGTCACCTCTCTTTGTCTGTAGTCCTAAACTTTAATTTCTCGCAAGATGAACGACCGGAAGTGAACAGTGGAGGGAAAACAGAGTGACTTTGAAAATGGCGAAATGAACATCATTCCTGTTCATCCATTTATCATATTTGGACTTCTAACTTTCATCTATTATGTTTGAATTGTAGTTACGTGTGTGTGCATATCTCTTAATAAACATATATGGTTATGTAACAGTGAAATGTTTCCTTATTTGTTCATAAGTGTCATGAGCTGCTACCTACCAAACGTAAAGGCTGTACTCCCTGTGGTAAGATATTTTATATTGATCTAACGCATTCCACGATATAACACAGAGAATTGTGGAACTGCATGTGGAGAAGCGCCTCATGATTTTATGCAATGCACAACTGAAACTTCACTATGATTAGGTATCCCAAACCAAAATTTTATTTTCATTATATCTAAAAAAAATTAATGCGGTCATATAGATTTTTATAAACCATAAACAAAAGTACCAAATTTATTTTGGTAGCTCAATTAACGGCCAAGTTATGATCATTCAAAGTTTGTCAGAAAGTTGAAAATTTGCTATCATGGTCCAGAAGCTAAATTTTATAGTATATAACTAAACATCTAAGCTACTAACAAGTGAAAAATCCTTATAAATGTAATGTCATCTTGTGGTAAATGAAAATTAATACTAATGAAAGCAATAATTATTAGATGAAACCAATCTTAAACACTGGGCAAAATCCCACTACCAACGGGAAAAAGTGTAAATATGACACAGAAATCCAATTTTGACTCTTCGTATCATTTTTACTTCAATAGCTAATTTATTGAATCTTCTTAGTATGATTCATAACACATTAGAGATCAAGATAATTTTTTCTTTTAATTATAAATTGATAAAACTATTCAATTGTGGACCATGTAAAAGCAGACGAACAGACAATTTGGTAAAAAGGGCAAAAAAGGGTAAAAAAAAAGAGTCAAAAGTATACGTCATTGAAATTGCTGTAATGTAACCATTGTAGGTAGGAGCTTGAAACTTTGCAAATTTACTCATTTTTTTGATTACCACAGAAATATTTTTACTTTGAGGAATTTAAACTCTCCAAGAAAGGACCGCAACAATAAAATTAAAAAATTTGTTATACAAAAAGTCACAAATCTTTTTTTCAAAGCATTGAACAACTTTCAACTTAAAAGACAAGTAAACAAGTAAGATATTTTATAGGCAGAGGTCTTACTACAATTCCTTTCCTTATTGATTTTCTCTCAGAATTCTTTCATAGGCTTCTGCTATGGTAGATATATCAAGAACACTCCAAATCTTACCATCACTTGAAACTAACATTACCTCAAAACCCCATCTGTAAAATGCTGACTCTACCTGTGCAATATCATCTGACAAAGGCCATCGAAAAAACCTTTTCTACCTTTGCGATAAAAATTTTATTACAGCGCTGGATGTAGATATGACTTGGCCAATGTAAAAGTTGGTGTCATAGTAGACAGCAACCCATTGTCCTTGATGCTCATAACTGAAGATATCCTGGGATGGTTCTTCATCACAACTGCAGAAGTTATCTGAATGTTTAGCAGATTCACTAAGGGACTTATAGTGTAGTATTCTGATGCTACACTTCACCTTTTGTGTCCTGTCAGTGGAGGAGAAATCATTCATAACCGAGACAATTTTTATTTTTGTTTCTGTCTGGATTGCTCCTTTTAGGGAAGTTGGATTTTCCTCACATTAAAAACCAACCTTGTGTCTAACTCTGTCCTCATGGCGTGGCATGTGAATAGGAACTTCACTAGGGACTGAGCATCCCCTACAAATATTTAAAGATTGATTTTGCATTTTTTTTTTTATAATTAGTTAGATTAGTGTCCATTCGATTATAATCCGCTGAAAAAAATTGTAAAAAAGACAAAAAAAAAATGTTGGGGTGGGAAGGAGGTACTTGCACACGTGAAGCAAAAAAAATCATATTTTACATTTTTTTTGTTTTTTTTTTTTGTTTTTTGTTTTCTTTTAAACAAAACACTGTTTAATTCACTGTTAAAAGCTAATGCATTGATAAAAGTGCACACAAGTTACATATTTAAAAGGCTTATTTTCTTGTCTTTTCAATCGTATAAGTATTTTTAAAATTTGACCAGAAATAATGCCGGATTGCTTTAATTATATATTCTGATAACCGAATAGCTCTAATTAAGCTAATTATGTCCTGATAACAAAATAGCTCCAACTAAATATGTAAGAACATTTTATCTTCATTTTTTCAAGTTTTTAAATTTTTAATTCGTTCTGGAATAAAAGATAATAAAAAAAAAAAAACGTTTGTTTACAGCTGCTATCACTGCTGCTGCTATTACAGATAGTTTTTTGATACTTTTTTTTTTAAATAGAACGATTTTTTTCCAGGTACCATGATTTTAAATTGCTTGATTTGGTTTTAAATTGCAAAAGGAAATAAGTTACAATTTTATCATTCAGACCTGTGAGCTGAAAAATGTCATCACTGAGGTCTTAGCAAGCAAGATCTGTCAGTCAGACTGTTGGTAATGAATCAAAAAATTTTACAAAAATCATTAGAAAATTAAAATTTTATATTAAAAAATAGAAAAATAAGGAACATAATGATTTGTACTGAAACTCATTCAGTATTAAAAAATAGAATTAAAAACGAAAAAGTTGTGAGTTTATGAGTTAAAAGTAATGAAACATTTTATTATTTCATGGATTTTAAAGATTAAAATACGTTCATTATTTACTTATAAATTACATTTAAAAAGAAGAAAAGAAAGGGACACAATTTGATTTATAGTAAAACTGAACTTTATTCAATATATATAAAAAAAATATGCATGTGAAATTACGTATGTTTTAAGCAGAAAACATGAAATATGAATTTAGGCAATAAACAAGTATTAAACAACTTAAAATTAAGCAATGAATATTTTTTTATTAAAATGAACAATAAATAATTTTTTAAAAATCAAAATGAACAACAATATTTTTTGTCTTTTAAAAAATATTGTGTTCATTTTGATTTTACAAAAATATTTTAATAAAATATTTATTGCTTAATTTTAAGTTGTTTAATACTTTTTTATTGCCTAAATTAATATTTCATGTTTTCTGCTTAAAAAATACTAAGTGTCACTATGACACTTAACATTTAATGGGTGGATTTCTATCTATTTTATGTAATTTTAAAAAAAATTGAACTGTTTTCGTTTCAATTGCCTGTTTACTTTAGCAGCTCGACTCAACACTATTTTTTTTTTTCAAACCAAATAAAGCCTTTAGATTCTGCTAAAACGCACAAAGCTGATCCAGGTAGGTAGAAGAGTAACTTATCTTTCTTTTGGTAAAATTCATTTGTTATATATTCAAATTATTGACTTTTTTTCTTTTTGTTTGTTGGATTCTCTGCTAAATCCCAGAAAACGCTATTTTCATTAGACATTATTTACTTCCAGTTGTTTCTTGGGACACATGATCAGATTCACAGGACCAGATTTAATAGCATCACAGATTATGACTTTAGTTCTTAGGCCATCATAATATTATGACAGAGGAATGTGGTTCAGACAAGTTGTCAGGAAAAGATCAAGAATGCTTTCAAAGTGTTCATTAACATGAGGTATTCAAGTGGGTTGGTCAACTACTTTGGTCAGTTCATAGGCAATGGAGAAAAATCATAAAACCTTCCTTCATCCTCAGTCTTATTTGGTGTATATTAGCCATTCAACATTGTTTACATTGAAATTGCTACAGATATGAATGTTGGCAGAAGAATAATCAGACAAGAGCTTGCAATTTTTTTCAGAAATATTCTTAATGACAGTTGTTGTGGAAATAATAAAGGACAAATACAAAAAGAATGCTGCGAATATGGGCTACATGCAAATGCATATATGACGTTGGAGACATCTCTACGATATGGAAAACTCCCTAAAGTAGATACATGTTCCATGTCTATTGTGATTTTGGGGATAATATTCAAGGTAAAATTAGAATAAAGTGAAATCTTGAAGTCATCAGTAGAAGTTAATAGACCAATACCAGTTTCATATAGAATCAAAAAGTCAGATTTGATCTGCTGCAAATGGGTCTCAACCTTTGGAAAGTTGGAATGCAGACCCTTGGTGTTTGAAAAAGAGACTTGGTAGAAGGATCCACATTAGGAGTTAAGGAACTGTTTGCATTTATAGTTTGTTTTTGTACTTTTTATAATCGAATTTATGGATATGGTTGGTGAATACATTGAGAGCAGAATTTTGTAACAATTGAAGAAAGAAAGGCATAGCTGATTCCACTAATATTGCATCAAGATGCTCCATCCATACTATAAATAATATACTACTACTACATAATTTTATAGAAATTAGCACATTATCATAAAATTAGTTATAGTTTTATGATTGAATGATTTTACCAGGTACAAGTCAGTTATGAAACTGCAAATCTCTGCCTGATGATGCAAGTTGAAATTTCATCAAAATATCAAACTTGATCTGAATTTTTATAGCACATGAAATATGGGCTTGATTTGCTAAAATATGGACCAAGTACAGTCATTACTATGAACAAAGCCAAAGTTATTGCCAAAAGTATGATTCCCGTCTTTACCTAGACTTAAAAAAAAAGGTGGGTGTAAAAAGATTTCCTGGTAATTTCAATTCCTTTCTCTCCACTCTTAATTTTATTCGTATTTCTTCAGGTTGGGGAAATTTCTTGACTGATTTGAATTTTGATTTAAATATTTTTGAAATGTGGCTATGAGTTTGTGTATTAAAATCATCTCATTTGAACTTTGGAAAGATTTTTTTGTTGACCAGATTTAGCATTGTTTTGTAAATATATTTTGCAATTTTATCAAACATCACAAATTATTTTTGCGTACGATTGAGGATTAATATTGCTATTTCTACTATGTTTTGTTAAATGCTATGGAGACTGAACAAAATCATTATTTCAAGAATTGGAGTCTATGAAATCCTCTGACTCAATTTGATAAAAATAAAATAAAAATATCTGATAAAAAAATGGGTCGAATTCTCAAAATATCAGAGGCTTTGTATCATTAAGTGGTGATCTTTTTTCCCTCCTTTTTTTCTTTAACATATGCTTAACAAATTACAAGTATCTTGATGTGTCCATTTGGCATCATGTATCATTTAAAAATAAAATAATTGAAAAGAAAAAAGTGTTGTTTTTTTTTTTTAATTTTTTTAATATTATGAAAAATATCTAATCTATCAGAAAATTTTTTAAGTCAAGGATGCCTCTTTTAAAATTTAAGTCCAAAATAGTCTAGATTAAGCCTTTGTGTTACTGATTTCACTGCATTGTTGTCATCAATCTATATATCTATAAGTGAAAGTGTCTGTCTGTGTACATTTCCCTACACAATACCCCTGTCAATTTTCAGACTCGAAATTTGATATACAGGGTATTGAGATTTTGGAAAATCTTTGTAATCCGTTTTCGGCCAGAAATTTGGCTGTCAAGGTGTCAAAGTTCAACAATTTGACCTTTGAGAACTCTACCAAACTCCTCCGACAATTTTGGGTCTAAACACTTGAAATTTTAGATATAGGTTCCTTGGACGTGGATCTAACTTAATAACTTGATTTGAGCCCAAAACAGTAAATGTTAAAGGGTTATAATAGGGGTCAAAGTTTTTAAAAAATTTGACTTCTGCGGTTTCTACCAAATTACTCAGACAATTTCTGGTCTAAACATTTGAAATCGTACTTAAAGAGTATTCAGAGATAGGGCAAGCTTTTTAATAGGTTTGGTTCGAAAATTTGAGCTACCAATATATAAATGTATGTATGTTTGCATGTCTGCCTAAATCTTTCAACAGAGGCGACGGATTTCCACAAGATCAGTCTGGTGCTACCAGATCAGGCTATTCTATTGGCTTCCTGAGACGGAATGCACCTACATCGCTCTTCTGTTTTTGTTTTCTATTCTCTTTTGTAAAACTTAATTATGTTCTACAAAAACAACCCCCCCCTTCCCTCTCCTTTCCTTTTCCTTCCCTACTTACCAACCCCTCCCCCTTTTTTTTTTTTTTTGCCCTGTTGGTAGGGCACTAGAATAAGCCGACTGCGCCCCTGCAGAGGGTAAAAATTCCTTAATGGGGCAACCAGTTAGCCGTGGGTTGCTACCCATAATGCCTTAGGACGTGATCCTGGTGATTGAGCTAACCTCAACACATTACTTCGGCAAGACGGGCGGTCGGAGAGGCCCGATCCGACCAATCGGCCAGTCACGCCAAGCCCTAGCACTTACACCCAAAGTACCAACTACCACAACAAAGAACGAAACTTAAAGGTACTCCCATCTTTTTTTTTTTTTCTTCCCCCACTACAAAAAATAGGCGAACCAAGTAAGTGCTAGAAGGCGGTGGCAAGGGTCAATCAATTGGAAAGACTAGAACTCAACACTCCATCTGAGCAAATGTATTTTTGAGGACATATTGAACAGAAAATATAGTGCTTGAGAACTCCTTACCAAAAGAGTATATCCTCCACGTAGCCCCGACATGGTCAAGGCGAATGGGTTTCCCCCCTTACTATGCCCCAATTTTGGACTCCGAGGTGAGTAGAGAACGTGGTTGATAAAAATAAATCCCAAAATCCATAGCCGATAAAAACAAATGCATCCCCCTCAAAACCCTTAAAAGAAACCATTCCTCTGACTCTTACCTCTCAAGCTCAGATGAAGAACAAAAATTCAAAACTAGAAAAACCGTTCCAACTATAGACGAAGGAAACTTCCCACGATTCTTGGTTATTGAATTAATCGAAAATAAAAAAATTGGAAATTTATCACCTTTCCTAATAGAAAAGACATTATCCACAAAATGTAAACCAAAAATGATCAAAAAAAACAAAAGAGATAACCAATCTTAGAGATGCTCAACAACAATTAAAATAATTATCACAGAAACCAACAAAACAACCACCAGAAATTAATAAAAACATAAGCAATGATAAAACAGCAAATAAAGAACATTCCAGAAAAGAAGAAAACCAAACAATAGACACTCAAAATAGATTCCAAATTCTAGAAAAAATGGAAACCGAAAACAAAGTAAGATAAAAAAAAGAAACCAAACACAAGTAATCAAGAGGTAAAAAATGAACAAGAAGCCAAAACAGCAACATCTCAAGCAAGATCCAGATCCAAACAAAAAAAAAAAGAAAAAAACCCAGCAAAACACTTCACCAAAGACACAAACTCCAACAAAAGATAACCCCTCTACTTCTAAAGAGATGGAAATTGTAGGTATAGACAATTTCATACCCTCAAAAAAGTTCCAGCAAAAACCTAACAGCCAGCCATGGTTTTCTCCAGAATGTGCTGCTGCTATTGCGCACAGAAATCACTTTTTCCACTGCTTCCAATGTAATAGATGTATGGAAACTAAAGCCGCTTTCAGGACTGCCAGCAACCATTGTAAGAAAGTAATAAAGAACGCAAGAGAGTTGTATGCTCAGTCCGTCAAGTCCAAAGTAGCTGAGCAGCAGTTTTGGCAAATTGCAAACAGAATCCTGAACAGAAGCGTGTGCTCTTTCCCAACTATCATCAATGGACCTGAGTTAATCTCGTCAGCATCAGACAAAGCCAAACTCTTTGCCAAGAACTTTGCAGCCAATTCTACCCTTTGCGACCGAGGCCTCCAACCCCCAATATTTCCTCCTGCATCAGAAAACACACTATGTGATATACAAATATCTGTTTGTGATGTTGCCAAGCTAATCAAAAACCTTGATTCCAGTAAAGCAACCGGCCCTGACGGTATTCCAATTATAGTACTCAAAAAACTTCAACCAGAACTAGCACCCATACTTACAAAACTGTTTAAGCGTTGTCTTAAGGAGAATTGCTTCCCATCACCCTGGAAAATCTCATCAGTGTGCCCTGTATTTAAGAATTCAGGTGATCGTTCATCCCCCTCTCAATACAGGCCAATAAGTCTCCTGTGCGTCATGAGTAAGTTGCTGGAATCTGTGTTAAATAGAGAAGTAATCAACCATCTCAGCAAAAATAAACTTCTTAGTGACACACAATATGGTTTCCATTCTGCTAGATCTACAGCAGATGTGCTTACAGTTATATCTCATAGGATTAGTGAATCTCTCGACAGAGGCAACCTTTCTAGGGCAATTGCTCTTGACATATTGTTATATCGTAGATTATATGAATAACAAGTCATTACTGGGGTTGTACAGAAAGGGTTTATTTAGGTAAAAAGGTACACACATTTCTAAGCGTCCATTGACAGCTTAGTACTAAATTCTGTCTCCCACTTGAAGAGAGTTTGCTTGTCTTTTTATAGACGTAATAGTCCATTCATTTGAGGGGTGTTGGATCAGTCCAAGCTAAATTCTCCCCTAGAATTTCCCTTCACCATTTTTTTCTTTTTTGACTTTGTCCAAAAAATTCAGTTCTTTTTCTTTTTCTTTCACTTCTCCTTAAAATTTGCGTTTGCGAATTTTTTGATTTTGGAGAGTGACTTGTATTTTCAGTTACTGGTGCTTCCTTTTTTGGAAGCTCTATGTGAAAAATGTCATACAGTACTTCCATTGGTACTTCATTGTTTTTAACTATTTCAATATATCAGGGTCTGAGTTGGTTTATATGTTTTTTGTGGGAAAATGTCTGACCTTTTATAATGTAGACCATTCTTCCAATTCTTTTTGAGATTATGCCTTCTTCCCAAAAACTCTTCCCTGCCCGATAATTGTTGAAAAAAACTTTATCTCCGTCCTTGTATATCTTGTATCGTACATTATCTTTTACACTTTTTTTTTACTTTTTTACTCGGAATTAACCGGTCGAACACAGAGCGCACTTTTCTGGCAAACATTATTTCCGCTGGGGATAAATTTGCATTTGTATTCGGATTAGGCGTTATCCTGTACACTGCTAAAAATTTCTGAAGACTTCTTTCTTCAGTGTCGATGTTATCGTTCTTTTTTAATGCTCGTTTAAAAGTATCGACAAATCTTTCAGCTTGTCCGTTAGATCGAGGGCTAAAAGTTGGTGTTGTGATATGCTCTATGGCCAGTGACTCACAGTAGATCTTAAATTCTTGACCTTTAAACATGGTGCCATTATCACTAACAATTGTTTTTGGTACGCCAAAACGCCCAAATACCTCGTCCAACGCCTTTATTGTGTTTGCCGCTGTAGGATGTTTGAATTTAAAAATTTCTGGCCATTTCGACATGCTATCTACTATTACCAGGTAATAATATCCTTTTAGAGGTCCTGCGTAATCTATATGGATCCGCGTCCATGGTATATCTGTTTTAGGCCAAGGTTGCGTCTTAGTGGACGGCGCTTTTGCTGCTAGTTGGCAACCCTTACATAATTTTATCATTTTTTCTATGTCCTGATCCATTCCAGGCCAGTACGTATATGCTCTCATTAGTGCTTTCATTCTGGAGATTCCAGGATGTCCCATGTGGAATTCTTTTAAAATTCTCTTCTGTAATACTTGAGTTATTACCACTCTATCTGCATACATTAGAGTTTCATCGCACTTTGAAAATGGAAAAACTGTTAATCCTTTCCTCTTCTTTTCTTTTTGTCCCACTTGTTTTTTTATCTTGTTAATGTATTCATCTGTTCTTGCTGCTTTCTTTATTTCCTCAAGTGTTACCGGAAGTTCCCTAACAGTATTTATTAATATATCTGTTAGTTCATTTTCTTCTTTTAGTGCAGCTATAACAGTTTCTTCAAGTAATTTAGTTTTATTTGGGATCAACCTGGACAAACCATCTGCGTGTGCAATTTTGCTGGATGCTAGGTGTTTCATTTTAAAATTGTAGTTTAACAGAATCATGCTCCATCTTTGTAACCTATTAGCCGTATGAGTAGGAACTCCTTTTTTGGAACCAAAAATCGATAACAAAGGTTTGTGGTCCGTTTCCAAGGTAAAAAATCTTCCATGGATGAACCTATGAAATTTCCTCATGGCATATACAATTGCCAGACCTTCTTTTTCTATCTGACTATAATTTTTTTCTGCGGGTAGCAAAACCCTTGAGGCATGAATAATTGGTTTAGTCGATCCATCTTTGAGTCTGTGTAGTAGCACAGCACCTAAACCGTATTCGCTCGCATCTGCTGCTACAATTAATTCTTTTTTCGGATCGTAGTGAGCTGGTGCTAAATCCGATAACAGACATTTTTTAATCTTTAGAAATGCTTCATCACATTCTTTTGTCCAGAGCCATTTTTTATTCTTTTTCAATAATTCGTTTAAAGGTGCTCTTAGTTCATGCATATTTGGGATATAAGAATTATAATAATTTGCTAGTCCCAAAAATGACTGTAGCTGCACTATATTTTCTGGTCTAGGCATGTTTTTGATTGCTTCAGTCCTATTAGGATTAGGTTTTCTACCATTTCGATCAATCACTTGTCCCAAATATTCAATTTTGTCCATCCCAAAATTACATTTTTCGAGAGCCACTTTCAATCCATAGTTTGATATTCTCTCGAATACTTTGCCAATGTGGATTTTATGCTCTTCCACATTTTTACTTCTTATAAGGATGTCATCTAGATAAGCCATAGCAAAATCCAAACCTGCTAGCATTGTATCCATAATTTGCTGGAACAAATTTGGGGCTACTTTTAAACCAAAAGGCAAACGTTTTAGTAAAAATAGTCCTTTATGGGTATTTAATGTCAGGTACTTAGCACAATCTTCCTGGACCTTTATTTGCCAATATGCTTCAGACAAATCAATTTTTGTAAAAATTTTTCCTCCGCTTAACTTCGAAAAAATTTCCTCTGGGGTAGGAAGCGGGTAGTTATGCTCCTTGAGACAATCATTTAGACCTGTCGAAAAGTCCGCGCATACCCTGATTTTATTATTTTTCTTCTTAACGTAAACCGTGGGTGAAGCCCATTCAGAGTAGTCCACTTTTTCTATTACTCCAATATCTTGAAGTCTCTTTAATTCTTTCTCTATAGATTCTAATGCTGAATATGGAACCTTTCTTTTGGGTTTGAAAACTGGTTTAGTTTCGTCCTTTAGTTCAAATTTCACCTCCATTTTCGTGCAGCAACCCAAACCTTCAGAGAATACCTCTTTAAAGTCTTTTTTTAATTCGTCAATAAACTTTCCTGGTAGTTTAGAATTTTCTAAACCCGCCAGACTTACTTTATTACAAAATGAGCTAATGGAATCATTAAGTCTATACCGAACAAATTAGAATTTTTCCCCGGTACGACATATAACTTGGTTTTCACAGCATTCTCCTTTAGAGACACATTGGTAAAAAATTCACCCTTAAATTTTAGTTTATTTCCAGATACACTTCTGGCAATTTTTTTTGTATTTTGTAACTTTGGAAACCCAATTTTCTTCCAAGTTACTTCGTCAATTATACTTATGTCGCTTCCCGTATCTAGAAGACAGTTCACATTACAGCCATTAATTTTAATTTCAATATATTTTCTTTTATCACACCTAGACTCATTTTTAGAACCAATGGTCTTTATTTCTGCTTTTCGGTATTTTTCTTTCCTGCATACCGTTGATTTATGGCCTTTTTTATTACATTTGTTACATATTTTGTATTTAAAGTAACAATCTTTAGTGAAGTGTTTTTTTCCCCCCACATGTCTTACAGGATTTTTCGTGTGCACATTTCATCACCCTTTCCATTTTTTTTTTCCATATTTTTTTCTTCAAAATTTTTTCCTTCGATGCTTGTATTGTCCTGCTTTAAATTTAACAGTTTCTGACACTCTTCCGTAACTTTTTGTAACGTTACTTCTGTGTCTTGGTTCATAATGGATAATATCCTTGAACGAATATCCTTATCTTTAGAGGCTGTTAAACCTTGCACAAAGATTAGACTTTTAAACATATTCTCTTTGAGGTCTTTTAAATTAAAGGATTCACAATGAGCATTCACTTTCTCTGCATAAGTCATAAAATCTTCGTCCTCCTGCTTCGTGATATTTAAACATTTATAAAGTGTATAGAATAGACTATCTCGTTCACTGAAAATGTTTGACAATATTTTTATTGTTTCACTAAAAGAAATCTCTTCAGGTTTCTTTGGCAGGATAAAATTCGTATACTTTGTATTTTCCTGAGATCCAAGTTTTTGAAGAAGGATAATCTTCTCTTCGTCTGTCCAAGACTGACATCTCTTAGCAAAAATATTTTCGTATCTCCGAAAATATGCCGGAAAAGTTAACCCATTTGTCGGCTCGTATGCAAATTCGGATAAAGAATTTGCTATTCCTCCAGGAGTGAAATGACAGTCTTTCTGCTGCGTTAAAATACTCTGTAGTATTTCGCTTTGCTTCAATTGTTGTTGCTGAAGTAATTCCATTTGCTTTTGTTGTGCAAACAATGCCGATTGAATAGTTCTAGTGAATTCCGCTAATTGCTCCATGTTAAAAAATTTTTTTTTTTTTTTACAAAACCACACAATTAAACAAAAGATTAACTCAAATGTCCTATAAATTCAATGAATTAAAAGCACAATTTCCTTCCGAAGAGGGGAAAAAAAAATACTTCCAGCCGAATACAACTTGAAATGGACACTTCTTTTTTTTTTTTAAATGTTCTTTTCAAAAAAATGTTCGCTTCAAAATGTCAATTTCTCTTTTTTTTTTAGGACCGTAACAGACTGAAACACTTACTTTTTAAATGTTGGCTCTGTCAAAGTTTTTTTTTTCTTCTTCCTTCTTTGGGTTTCTTTTGTTTTCTGCTCGTTAATCTTCTTGTGTGCTTTTTCCTTCGCTTTGTTTTTTTTTGTGAGTTTCATTCGAATTCTTCGTCGCCAGTTGTTATATCGTAGATTATATGAATAACAAGTCATTACTGGGGTTGTACAGAAAGGGTTTATTTAGGTAAAAAGGTACACACATTTCTAAGCGTCCATTGACAGCTTAGTACTAAATTCTGTCTCCCACGTGAGGAGAGTTTGCTTGTCTTTTTATAGACGTAACAGTCCATTCATTTGAGGGGTGTTGGATCAGTCCATTATATCACATATCAAAGGCCTTTGATAGGGTATGGCATAAAGGTTTACTTCACAAGATCTCCAGCTATGGTATAGCTGGAAATGTCTTCTCAATTATTAAATCATTTCTCTCTGATAGGTTCATAAGAGCAGTAGCTGATGGGCAAAAATCAGAAGCTCACAGTATAAATGCTGGAGTCCCTCAGGGGTCCATCCTGGGCCCAACTCTTCTCCTGATCTACATTAATGATCTTCCAAATCACATCCTTACATCATTCGTAGACATTTTTGCTGACGACACTACCATCTATGGTAGCACATCTAAAACAGTAAACGACCAAGTTCTCTCCGATTCTCTCTCCTCTGATCTTGATCACATTGTACTTGGGAAAGGAGTGGCTGGTTACTTTTAATGCATCTAAAACCAAGCTTCTATCTTTACATCATCAACATTCTGATCCACATCTGGCATCAATTAAAATGAATGGCTCTCATCTTGGGGAGGCCTCAAGTTTTGACAGGCTTCTGGGCTTGACCTTTACTCCTGATCTTAAATGGAATACGTACATCAAATCTGTTGCCAAGGCCGCTGGAAAAATGGTTGGATCCTTCTATCGATCCAGTAGATATCTCACTGCTGATGCAATTCTCTATCTATATAAGAGCCAGATACGTCCAAGGATGGAATACTGTTGCCACATATGGGCAGGAGCTGCTAGAAAAGACTTGTCCTGTCTTGATGGGGTTCAAAATAGACTTTGTGGCCTGGTGGGATATGTCCTTTTCTCTTCGCTGCAATTTCTATCTCACAGAAGAGATGTTGCGAGTTTGTCTCTGCTTTATCGTTATTTTCATGGAAAGTGTTCGACTGAGCTTCAATCTATGGTCCCCCCTCGCCAAACTTTCACAAGAAACACTAGACTAGCTGAAAACATTATCAATAATTTTCCCCACTCTTTATCTGTGCCTAAACCTAAACATAGATTCCATGATCAAAGCTTCTTTCTTAGAACTGCACGCCTGTGGAATTGTCTTCCGTTTTCCTGCTTTCCAGCTGTCTATAATATGGTTGTCTTCAAGTCCAACGTGAACAATTTCTGATGAGCCGTTCCACTTAAGTTAACAAATTTACCGAACTTCCATTACTATCGATTACTATATTGTCCTTTTGACTACTCTACACTCTTTAACCCTTATCCTTGAGTGGCCTATCGGCCTTGATAAGTGGTGACGCCTATGTAAAAAAACTAAAAAAAACTAAACAGCCTCATTGATAGAAATAAAATACCAATGGAATTGTCGTGGAATAAGATCTAACTATAATGAACTTCTTATACTTATCTCACTCTTCAACCCAGCCATTGTTTGCTTACAAGAAACCTTCCTACAAAACAATAACCATTTCAAAACACCAAACTATGAACAATACAACTATTTCCATAACGCAGGCCTTCGTGCTAATGGAGGCACCTCAATTCTTTTAAGGAATAACATACCTCAAAGCAATTTCTCTGTCAAAACAAATCTCCAAGCAATTACAACTCAAGTCACATTACACAAAACAATCACAATCTGCTCAATATACCTCCCTCCTCATAAACCAATAAATGAAAATGAACTAGAAAATTTAATAAAACAACTACCTTCACCATTCATTCTTCTAGGAGACTTTAACTGCCATAGTATGTTATGGGGATGTAAAGTCACAAACTCAAAAGGAAACAAAATTGAATAATTAATTAACAAAAATAACTTGTGCCTTCTCAATCAAAAAAATCCCACATACTTAAATCCAACAAACAGATCAACTAGTGCCATTGATCTTACCATGTGTGATCCATCAAGTTTCTTGGATTATACATGGAGCACTTACGAAGAACCCTGTGGAAGTGATCACTTATTATAATCAATTACAGTAACTCCATCCAAAACCACATACCCAGGTGGAACACAAACAAAGCCAACTGGGCTGAATTTAAAGAACTTTGTTCACTAAAACTAACAGAACATCAAATCCAAACAATAGAAGAATTCACGGAAGTACTCATAACAATAGCCAAAAAATGCATACCCCAAAATTCTCCTCCTAAAAACCAAAACAAACCATGGTTCAATCCAGAATGTAAAACAGCCATTAGACAGAGAAAGGCAGCCTTAAGAAAATTTAAAAAACAACCAACAACTTAATAGAATACAAACACCAAAGAGCTAAAACTCGAAAAACAAAGAATGCAAAAGATCCTGCTGGCAACAATTTGTCAACAAAATCAACATCACCACTAAACCCAAAACCGTCTGGGAAATGATTAGGAAAATGACTGGAAAATATAATCCGAATCCAATCAAACACCTTCTCACAAATAAACAGAAAATAACTGATAAAAAAGATATTGCTAACACACTAGCTAAAACCTTTGCCGGAAACTCATCAAAACACTACAATAGACAATTCCAAATACTTAAGAAACATGAAGAAAAGTACAAAATAAACTTTAACTTCAAAAACCAAGAGCCTTACAATGAAATCTTCTCACTCAATGAACTAGAAACCGCCATAGAAAAATCCCACAACTCAGCTGTAGGACCAGATGAAGTGCACTACAGCTTCCTTAAAGAAATACCACCCAAATCATTAAAACTCCTTCTCAAAATTTATAATAAAATATGGGAAACAAAAGATTTCTCATCTTCATGGAAAAATGCAACAATAATCCCAATACCCAAACTGGGAAAAGATACATCAAACCCAGAAAACTACAGATCAATAGCTCTCACAAGCTGCCTAAGCAAAACGTTCGAAAGAATGATTAACAACCGTCTTATATGGTATCTAGATAACAACAAAATAATTTCTGAAATCCAGTGTGGATACCAAAAAAATCAAGGATGTATAGACCACATCACTAACCTCAAAAATTATATCAGAGAAGCTTTTATCAATAAGGAACAAGTAACATCTGTTTTTTTCGATCTTGAGAAAGCATATGAAACTACCTGGAAACACTGTATCATAAAAGATCTCCACAACATTGAACTAAGAGACAGATTACCTGAATTCATAAAAAACTTCCTAACAGACAGATCTTTCCAAGTTCGCATAGACTCAACTTTATCAGACCCATAAAATCAAGGAGTGCCCCAAGGCAGCATATTATCAACAACTATCTTTAACATAAAAATCAATAACATTATAAAAGAACTCTCTTCTGATATACATAGCTCCTTATATGTAGATGACTGCTCAATCAGCTACAGATCTAAATACACTCACACTATTGAAAAAAAACTACAACATAGCATAAATAAAATTAATAAATGGGCAACGAAAAATGGTTTCAAATTCTCCAAAACTAAAACAAAATGCATCCATTTCTGTAACCATCGCAAACTCCACCCTGACCCAACCTTACAGATTGAAGGCAAAAAAATTCCATTCGTAAATGAACACAAGCACCTGGGAATCATTTTTGACAAAAAACTAAATTTCATTCCACACATCAATCACATCAAAACTAAATGTAATAAAGCATTACAACTCCTACGAGTCATTGCCCATACAGATTAAGGAGCTGACAAGAACACACTACCCAAACTATATAGAGCATTAATTAGATCAAAAATATATTATAGTAGCTTCATCAATCCACCAGAAAGTCATATCTAAAAACCTTCAACACAATATGCCACTCCAGACTAAGACTAACGCTAGGAGCATTTCCAACCTCCCCTGTAGAAAGCCTGTATGCAGAAGCACATGAAACCCCTCCAATGCTCAGAAACCAAAACCTTGGTCTAAAATACTACACAAAACTTACAGCCAACCCCACAAACCCAGCACACAATAGCACTTTAAATCCAAACCATAAACACCTTTTCGACCAAAAAGAAAATGCAATCAAAACCTTTAGACTTAGAATAAAATCGATTTCCAAAGAAACAAGTCTACCCATAACTAAAATTCACGAAACTGTCCTACTCAAAACCCCTCCCTGGAAAATCGTATCCCCTAACATCGACCTAAGTTTAAGTAAATATGAAAAGAAACATACTCATCCAATAACTTATCATGATAATCTCGATAAAATCAAAGAAAAGTATCCAGACCACACACATCTATACAGATGGGTCTAAACAAAATAACGCAACAGCCAGTGCAGCAATACTCAATAAATCAATCAAAAAAATAATCAAACCTCCCAAAAGAAACCTCAATCTTCAGTGCTGAAATACATGCTCTAATCCTAGCTCTCAAACTCACCTCCAATAACTAAAAAAAAATTTATAATCCTTTCAGACTCCCAATCTACTCTAAAAAGCAATTAAAAATAAAAAGATGGACAACCCCTAATCGCAAAATTACTCCAAAAATTAACTGAACTAAAAAAAAATCATTTTCTGCTGGATACCGAGCCATTCCGGTATTAAAGGTAAAGAATTAGCAGATTCAGCAGCAAAAACGCCTAAAATCTCCCAATTGATGCAGATTTTAAAATTCCATACATAGATCTAAAAAGACGTATCAACGCATATACAACAGAGAAATGGCAAACCTACTGGAATGAGCACCCTAACAACAAACTTAACGAAATCGTTCTAAAAATCAAAAAACAAGAACAAAATACAAAACTAAACAGAAAAGAAGTCAAACTAACAAGAATAAAAATAGGCCATACTCACTTAACCCACTCATATCTCCTAAAAAAAGAAAGCCAACCAATCTGTATACCTTGTCAAACACAATCAAACACATATTAATTGAATGTACTGATTTTGTAACGGTAAGAAATCGATTCTACAAAGAAAACAATATTAAAGAGTTATTTGATAAAAACAATCCCCACACCATACTCTCCAATCTTAAAAAAATTTAAAAAGAACCCTTTATACAATGGTCCTGGATATGACCTAAAACTATATCCGATGGTGAGGCCCCCACCTTGCGGGCCTTGGGGAGTGTGGAGCCATTGCTCCCAGGTCCACTCTGACTCGGAGTGCTAGTACCTGTTAGGGTCCCAACTATGGTTAAATAGAATCTGCCTTAAAAAAACAAATATACTCCATTAAAAATCGTTCCTCAAAATAACTAGATTCGGCATTAAATAACCTGAAAAAGGTTGATATGCCGTAAAACAAAAACAACCAATCAACCAACCAACAAGATCAGTATGGTTTTGAAGCTTGACCCTTCAGACGATAAATACCGAAAAATTGGCTAAAAATATTAATTTTTTCAACTGGGCACTTTTCTACAGGGAGAAGTCGCTTTTTTCGCCGATATTTTCCAAAGTCATCCCCTCTTTTCGATTGTCTAGCCTTAATTTAAGCCTACATCACTTCCAGTTTGGCGGTGGTCGTAACAGCAAAGATGTCACTTTTTTTTCACATTCTTTTCCTCCTTGGCGGTACGGGTTTGAGCCTGCCTTCCTACTACCACTCTTTTTTTGCTCAACACACACCTCCAAACACCTGGGCAACACCAGGCACCCATGCTAGTGTTTCAATATAATCCGATAACGTTCTGGCTTTTTTCAGATGCATGATTTATTTACCTCATTGCCTCGTGTTTAAAATTGTGCCAGATAATTTATATACATTGATGTTTTTACATGCTTAAATCTAATAAACAAATGACTTATTGAATTGCTAATGTAATAAATCTATTTAATCTACTTATAGAGTAGAAATTTTTTTTTTATACACTTAAGTTGCTATGCTCTCATTGATTTTATTCAAACTGGGATGTCTATATAGTTACTTTTTATAATTTTAGCTTTGCAATACTTTAATGTTATTAATAACTGATAAGCATAAAATGGATTAATATATTTTTTGTTTTGCACTCTGAAATGATGACATATGAGTTTTCTAGAAATGTTCATTGTTGTGAAGCCTATATAAGATTCTGTTTTGCTTATCAGGAGATGCAATCTTTTATCAAGCAAATGAGTTTCTAAGTAAAATTAGCCTTATTTAGTATATTGAGCAATGTTATTTTTTACATACTATTAGGTATACTGAACTGATTTTTTTTTTTTTTCAATATACCAAAAATGTTTTTTAGGTATGCATATGTAGTTCTAGAAATTATATTTAAAAATTACCAAAGTTATTTTTGTATCTTAGCAACATGAAAATAGATTTTAAAATTACCAAAGTTATCTTTCTATCTTAGTATTAGTACCATAAAAATATATTTTAAAATACCAAAGTTATCTTAGTATTAGTACCAGGAAAATATATTTTAAAATTACCAAAGTATTCTTAGTATTAGTACCATGAAAATATATTTTTAAATTGCCAAAGTTATCTTTGTATCTTAGTATTAGTACCATGAAAATATATTTTAAAATACCAAAGTTATCTTAGTATTAGTACAATGAAAATATATTTTAAAATTACCAAAGGTATCTTAGTATTAGTCCAATGAAAATATATATTAAAATACCACAGTTATCTTTGTATCTTAGTATTAGTACCATGAAAATATATTTTAAAATACCAAAGTTATCTTTGTATCTTAGTATTAGTACCATGAAAATATATATTAAAATACCAAAGTTATCTTTGTATCTTAGTATTACTACCATGAAAATATATTTTAAAATTACCAAAGTTATTTTGGTATCTTACTATTAGTACCATGAAAATATATTTTCAAATCACAAATGTTATCTTTGTATCTTAGTATCAGTACCATGAAAATATATTTTCAAATCACCAAAGTTATCTTCGTATTAGTACCATGCAAATATATTTTAAAATTACCAGTTATCTTAGTATTAGTACCATGAAAATATATTTTAAAGTTACCAAAGATATCTTATTATTAGTACCAGGAAAATATATTTTACAATTACCAAAGTTATTTTTGTATGAGTACCATGAAAATATATTTTAAAATACCAAAGTAATCTTTGTATCTTAGCATTACTACCATGAAAATATATTTTAAAATTACTAATGTTATCTTTGTATCTTAGTATTAGTACCATGAAGATATATTTTAAAATACCAAAGTTATTTTTGTATCTTAGTATTAGTACCAGGAAAATATATTTTATAATTACCAACGTTATCTTTGTATCTTAGTATTAGTACCATGAAAATATATTTTTAAATACCAAAGTTATCTTAGTATTAGTACCATGAAAATATATTTTTAAATACCAAAGTTATCTTAGTATTAGTACCATGAAAATATATTTAAAGTTACCGATGTTATCTTAGTATTAGTACCATGAAAATATATTTCAAAATACCAAATTATCTTTGTATCTTAGAATTAGTACCATGAAAATATATTTTAAAATTACCAAAGTTATCTTAGTATTAATAACATGAAAATATGTTAAAGTTACCTTTGTATCTTAGTATTAGTACTATGAAAATATATTTTAAAATTACCTAAATGATCTTTGTATCTTAGTATTAGTACCCTGAAAATAGATTTAAAATTACCAAAGTTGTCTTTGAATCTTAGTATTACAACCATGAAAATAGATTTTAAAATTACCAAAGTTATCTTTGTATCTTAATATTAGTACCATGAAAATATATTTTAAAATTACCTAAATGATCTTTGTATCTTAGTATTAGTACCCTGAAAATAGATTTAAAATTACCAAAGTTGTCTTTGAATCTTAGTATTACAACCATGAAAATAGATTTTAAAATTACCAAAGTTATCTTTGTATCTTAATATTAGTACCATGAAAATATATTTTCAAATTAGCCGTTATCTTAGTATTAGTACCATGAAAATATATTTTCAAATTAGCCGTTATCTTAATATTAGTACCATGAAAATATATTATCAAATTAGCCGTTATCTTAGTATTAGTACCATGAAAATATATTATCAAATTAACCGTTATCTTAGTATTAGTACCATGAAAATATATCAAATTAGCCGTTATCTTAATATTAGTACCATGAAAATATATTTTCAAATTAGCCGTTATCTTAGTATTAGTACCATGAAAAAAATATTTTCAAATTAGCCGTTATCTTAGTATTAGTACCATGAAAATATATTTTCAAATTAGCCGTTATCTTAATATTAGTACCATGAAAATATATTATCAAATTAGTTGTTATCTTAGTATTAGTACCATGAAAATATATTATCAAATTAGCCGTTATCTTAGTATTAGTACCATGAAAATATATTATCAAATTAGCCGTTATCTTAATATTAGTACCATGAAAATATATTATCAAATTAGCCGTTATCTTAATATTAGTACCATGAAAATATATTTTCGAATTAGCCGTTATCTTAGTATTAGTACCATGAAAATATATTTTCAAATTAGCCGGTCTCTTAGTATTAGTACCATGAAAATATATTTTCAAATTAGCCGTTATCTTAATATTAGTACCATGAAAATATATTATCAAATTAGCCGTTATCTTAGTATTAGTACCATGAAAATATATTTTCAAATTAGCCGTTATCTTAATATTAGTACCATGAAAATATATTTTCAAATTAGCCGTTATCTTAATATTAGTACCATGAAAATATATTATCAAATTAGCTGTTATCTTAGTATTAGTACCATGAAAATATATTTCAAATTACCAATGTTATCTTTGTATCTTAGTATTAGTACCCTGAAAATAGATTTTAAATTACCAAAGTTGTCTTTGTATCTTAGTATTAGTACCATGAAAATATATTTTAAAATTACCTGTTATCTTAGTATTAGTACCATGAAAATATATTTTAAAATTACCCGTTATCTTAGTATTAGTACCATGAAAATATTTTAAAATTACACGTTATCTTAGTATTAGTACCATAGAAATATATTTTAAAATGCTAAAGTTTCTTTGTATTTTAGTATTAGTATGATGAAAATATATTTAAAAATTACCAAAGTTTCCTTGGTTATTTTAAAATATATTTTCATGGGACTAATACTAAGATAACTTTGGTAATTAGTACCATCAAAATATATATGCTTTAAAATGCCAAAGTAATCTTTGTATCTTAGTATTAGTACCATGTAAATATATTTTAGAATACCAAAGTTATCTAAGTATTAGTACCATGAAAATATATTTTAAAATTACCAGTTATCTTAGTATTAGTACCATGAAAATATATTTTAAAATTACCAAAGTTATCTTAGTATTAGTACCATAGTAATACTAAGATACAAAGATAACTTTGGTATTTTAAAATATATTTTCATGGTACTAATACTTAGATAACTTTGCTATTTTAAAATATATTTACATGGTACTGATACAAAGATAAATTTGGTGATTTGAAAATATATTTTCATGGTACTAATTACCAAAGTTATCTTAGTATTAGTCCCATGAAAATATATTATCAAATTACCAGTTATCTTAGTATTAGTACCATGCAAATATATTTTAAAATTACCAAAGATATCTTAGTATTAGTACCAGGAAAATATATTTTAAAATACCACAGATATCTTTGTATCTTAGTATTAGTACCATGAAAATATATTTTAAAATTTCCAAAGTTATCTTTGTGTCTTAGTATTAGTACTAATACTAAGATACAAAGATCACTTAGGTATTTTAAAATGTATGTTCATGGTACTAATACCCAGATACAAAGAGAACTTCGGTAATTTGAAAATATATTTTCATGGTAATAATACGAAGATAACAGCTAATTTGAAAATATATTTTCATGGTATTAATACTAAGATACAAAGATTACTTTGGTATTTTAAAATATATTTTCATGGTACTAATACTAAGATACAAAGATCACTTAGGTAGTTTAAAATATATTTTTATGGTACTAATACTAAGATAGAAAGATAACTTTGGTATTTTAAAATATATTGTCATGGTAAAAGTTGTCTTTGAATCTTAGTATTAGTACCATCAAAATTGCTTCTGTGGTACCAGTATTCAAGAATTCTGGCGAAAGAACTGACCCATCAAATTATTGCCCCATTAGCCTCCTCACACTTTTCGCCAAAATATTTGAGACCATAATTAACGATGCTCTAGTCTGGCACCTTACAGATGCTAAACTTCTGACTGACAAACTATGGATTTAGACAAGCCCGTTCCACAGCAGACATCCTCACTGTAATCTCTGAACGTATATACCATTCACTGGACAAAGCGGGGGATGGCAGAGTCATAGCTCTAGATATATCTAAGGCTTTTGACAGGGTATGACATGAGGGTCTCTTCAGGAAAATTAAATCATACGGTATCACTGGTAGAATACTTAACATAATTAAATGCTTCTTAGATAAGAGAAAAATCCAGGTTGTCCTCGACGGTCGTACATCTAAACAGTTAAACAGTGTGATATAAATGCGGGAGTGCCTCAGGGGTCTATCCTTGGGCCTCTATTGTTCCTAATATTTATTAATGACCTCCCTGACAAAACTGCCTCTGAGATGGGTATATATGCTGATGACACCACACTCTATAACAGGCATGACAGGAAAACAAATGAACACATAACTAAAGAAATGGCAAAAACACTAGAGGATGACCTCCAATCTGTAGTGGAATGGGGACATAAATGGATGGTCACATTCAATGCTGCCGAGACTAAACTGGTTTCCTTCAATAATTACAAGAAACCTTCTCTGCCACCAATAGCAATGGCCAGTGACTCCCTGTCTGAGAGTACATCTTTCAAACTGCTTGGCCTAACGTTCACAGGAAACATGAGTTGGAACAATTATATTGAAAACATTGCCAGGGCCGCTGCAAAAAAGGTAGGCTCTCTCTACTCTGCTAGAAAACTACTGACACCTGAAAGTATCCTGTACCTCTATAAGGCCACCATTCGCCCATGTATGGAGTATTGTTGTCACATTTGGGCTGGTACATCTGCTGCTAGTCTCTCGCTCCTAGACAAGGTTCGAAAGAGTCGCCAATCTGGTAGGCCTTGAACTGGCATCTAAGCTTCAGCCTCTGTCCCATCGACGAAACATTGCCTCCCTCTGCCTGTTCTACAAGTATTTTAATGGTGAATGCTCTGACAAACTGCAGACACTTGTGCCCCCACAATGTAGACACCCTCGACAAACCCAACAGGCAGCTAAATCCCACCCCCACACAGTAGAGATCCCTAGATGTAAAAGATCTTTCTACTCCAATAGTTTCTTCCCCAGAACCGCTAGACTCTGGAATTCCATTTGAGGTCCCTGCTTCCCTAACTGTACTGACATGCAGAAGTTCAAGTGTAATGTGAACCAACATCTTGCTGCCCAAATCCCAACATAGTGCCCCAGCAGTTGCTGCCCCTGATAGTAGCCCCCTACACCAAAGTGGCAATGTGCCTTGTTTGGGGTGAAAATGTAAAAAAAAAAAGAAACAGTGGAAGAACAACTCTCAGCTGACCGCATGGGAACATGTGCTTCAATTGCTGTTTTGAACCATTCAGTGGTCTCATTTGCGCACTGTTCAGCAGGAAGAGAAAAAATATTTCCCCATGGGGCATCTCTGATAAGATCTCTGATGGCTTCCCAGTCAGACATGTTGTAGCCAGATTTTAAACCTGACCCAATTCATTGAGAATGGATTTGAGACAAAAAAAAAATAACAGGCACTGTTTGTAGACCTTACAGCAGTCTATGACACTGTCAACCACAGGGCACTCATACTAAAAGTAGCCCAAATGATACAAAACTCAGCACTGGTGAGCATAATTGAATGTCTACTTAGTAATCGATGTTTCCATGTTGAGATGGATGGCAAAAAGAATAGATGGTTTATCCAAAACAATGGCCTCCCACAAGGTTCAGTTTTGGCTCCAATCCTATTCAATATCTATACTAACGACCAACCACAATACCCAAATATACAAAAATATATATATGCAGATGACCTATGCATCGCCACCCAGACAAATAGTTTTCACATCATAGAAGAAAGATTCTCTGATGCCCTAGCCACTCTCTCTAGGTACTACAAAAAGTGGTACTTAAATGCAAACCCAAACAAGACCCAGGTTTGCACCTTTCATCTTAATAATCACCAAACAAATCGGAGACTAAGAGTCATGTGGAATGACAACATGCTTACACATGAACCTTTCCCAGTCTACTTGGGGGTAACTCTGGACAGAACACTCTCTTTTAGAAAACACATTACCAAATTGAAAGGCAAGCTGTCATCACGAAACAGCCTTCTCAGTAAGCTTGCCACCAGCAATTGGGGTGCCGACCCCAAAACACTGAGGCAAACAGCTCTCGCACTGTGCCATTCCACAGTGGAGTATTGTACCCCAGTATGGGCAAAATCATGCTATGCCTATAAAATTGAGGTAGAGCTGAACAAGGCATATCGGACCATAACTGGTGCCCTAAGACCAACTCCCTTGCCAGCTCTATACTGCCTAACTGGTATTCCACCACCACATATCAGGCGAGAAGTCATCACCAGAATGGAATGGTACAAACAGCTTAACGACCACAGGCACTCACTGTTTGGCTACCAATCAGTGAGACAAAGACTAAAATCTCACAGTAGCTTCATCAATATAGAGGAAATCGATCCCAGGCAAGCTGCCTCCTATAGGATGGAATGATGGCGAGACTATTAACAACAGGAATAAAAATGAAGCCCCACCGGACCCAAAAGAAACACTCCCCCAGGGTTCAAGCCTTGGTAGAAAAAACTGGGTGACTCTAAATAGAGCCAGAGCCAAAGTAGGCAAAACAAAAGACAATCTCCACAAGTGGAGCCTAGACACCTCACCATCATGTCCATGTGGAGAGGTACAAACGATGCACCACCTTAGGGAAAACTGCCGATTGGGTCCTCATTGCTCAAACCAAGACCTTAAGGAGGAAAACAGCACCGCCATGTGATGGGTTAATTTCTATTGCGATAAGATATGATGATGATGAAAAAGTGTCTGCCATGCTCTTTCCGCAGTCCCGTTTTGGTGTGGCGATCTAGAGGACGATTTTTCATGCTTGTTAATTAGTAACAGTTCAAAGTCTTTATTAGTGAATTCCGTACCGTTGTCGGAGCGAGTACATTTTACTTCACTGTAGGGAGCCATGTCGGCTAAGTATTTTTTAGTTGCTAGCAGGGTATCAGATTTGTTCTTTAAAAAGTAAGCCATTATTAAACCTGAATGGTCATCTACAAAATTCAACACATATCTATAATATTCTCTGGCCATCAATTCCACGGGATCGTTCAAGTCACAATGCACCATTGGTAAGATTTTCTTGGCCTTCTTGTCTGATATCTTGCTTTGATAGTTTGTCATTTTCCCTTGCATATAAATGTTGCATTTAAAGTTTTTTGATGTTTTTATTTTCATTCCATGAACTACAGTCGGTAACTTATTGATATCAGGAATATTGCAGTGCCGAAGAATTTCATGCTATGTCTGTAAATCATGGCAGGCAGTTTTCGATGGGACTATGCTATTTAAATAATATAGTCTTTCATTTTCTTTAATATCGAATACAGTTCCATTCAGGTACACCAGTTTTGATTTATTGGGGTAAAGTTTATATTTGCACCTTGTTTAATGGCAGCTTGATATATTTTGTTTAAATTTCGGGATTAGAAGAGCATTTTCTAGAATACAGAAACAGAGTTCACTTTTATTGTTCCTTAGCGAGATTTTAGCATCACCTCTTTTCAAAATGATATCATTTACTCAACTGCTATCAGCAACTTCTACAAAATGATTTTGTGGCTTAAAGTTGGGATCAAAATTGATAAAATCAGATTCCTTTGTAATCGCATGTGTCGTTGCACCACAATCGACAAGAAAATTATTGTTTGTTGAAGCGTTAAACATACATGAAAATAAGAATGTATGCTCGTTAACAGAGCTCTCCACATTTTTAATGGAGTCACCCTTGAAAGTCCTATTTCTACATTGGAAACTCTTGTGATTAGGTCGCCCACAATTATAGCAAATAATTTTTGTACTTAGGAGAAAAATTGTTTTTCACAAAGTTGCGGTTTTTATTCCCGGCATAGGTATAATTTAATTTTGGTGTTTTTATGTGTGCATTTTTAAATTTCATGATATTTGTAGATTCGTTTTTTTCTGTGATCATTTTTTCAGTTTCCTCGTAACTTCTGAGTGCCACCTTGAATTGACTAATAGTCAAGGTTTTTTTTTTTCTTGGTTAACACGGTGGTAAATGGCTTGAAATCACTCTGTAATCCCTTGAGGACCATGGAAATTAACAGACTGTCGCTAATAACTTCCAGACATTTTTAAAGAATTTGCTGTCGTTTCAGCTCTTCTATGATCTGTAATGGTTTTGGCTTCCATTCGTTTTAGAGAGGTCAGTTCAGTATATAAAGAAATAATTTTGGGTTTTCCTTTCGATAAATAATGCTCTCTCAATATGTTTCATGCTTTGCAGCCATCATCCAGGGCTTCTCTCATTACCAGCGATAGACTTTCATCATCTAAGTACTGAATTTATTATAAAGACAGTTACGTTCTTTTCAATGAAATTAGGGTCGTTTCTGTTTTCAGGTTGTGCCTGAAGTACTTTGTGTAGCTTTTGAATTCGTAGATATCCTAAAAATTTCACTTGCCACAATTCGAATTTTGATTTGGATCCATCGAAATACAGACGCATGTTGGGTCCATAACCTCTAGAAGTGTAAGCCATGTTTAGTTTCAGAAGAGTTTCTGATGTTTAGTTGTTCTGCACAAGTCCTGGGAGGTGACTAGTTTGCAGTAGACAGTTCTC
Organism: Euprymna scolopes; assembly: GCF_053919585.1. NCBI lineage: Eukaryota > Metazoa > Mollusca > Cephalopoda > Sepiida > Sepiolidae > Euprymna > Euprymna scolopes. Next base: position 108,504,284 of record NC_136497.1, on the reverse strand, counting down.
AAGTTGGAATCTACAGAGCCAGTTTTTTCTCGTGTTGACACGAAAAAACATGTGAAATTGCCACAGAAAGATTTAATATATATGGAACAATTCTGGTTGGTAGCAGAACATGAATTAATTCGATTCGTCAGTTCCTGGCAGCATCGTTTATAAACAGAATATTCCGACTGTGCGGGATCATACCCCATTATGGAGTAAAAATAAAATAAAAGTACAATGAAAATATATTTTCAAATTACCAAAGTTATCTTTGTATCTTAGTATTAGTACTACATTTGTGGCCATTCAAAGCTGGGTATCGTGTTTTATTTGATACTAAAAATACAAAACCAACTTAAGCAGTGTATAACTGAAGATAACAAGTGAAAAATCTTAATAAATATGTTATAGTTCATTAAAAGAAAAATAATATAGATGGAATTAATGATTTTTAGATATACCCAGTTTTAAACATTAATGAAAATCACATACTATCATAAAGTGTGCAGAAACAATACAGAAGGGCAATTTTGTTCATATAGGTTTTATTTTAGGACAGAGTGAGAGAAATAAGAAAGAGAGAAGAGAAAAGAGCGGGGACACTTTCTCTCTCCATTCTTTTCTCTTCTTTTGCTTTCTTTATTTCATTATTCTCATCTGCTTGATTAATTTTTGGATGAGAAATTTAAAAAAATTATGTTGATTTCTTTCTAATATTGGAAGATTTTGTGGAATGATCCAACTTTTGCCATTTGTAACCTAATATATAAAATTATCTAATATATAAAAGGCACTCTGTTTGTCTCCATATTTTCAAACTCTATCGCTTCCAAAACTTAAAGTTGCAAAGCGACGCTGAAGGCCTCAAATAATTGGATTTTTTGCGGACCGTTCTTTTATGGGTCTTCAGGCGGTTAAAATAGTTTTTAAGGGGTCAAAATTGAAAAAATTGTTATACATTTTGTAAATTTATTAGTTTATTTTTAATCAGTTCATAGGCATGTCATGTCGTTATAGTAGTAACGTCACCAGTTTTGTTTTTGGTTTTGAGTCTAGCTGATGGCACTCAAATACTTGTTTTTTACTTTTACTTTTGAAATCACAATTCTATAATAATATATATGAAATCCGGACAAGTTAAGATATATTTAAGCATATTTTACAATCAGGCAAAGCCCCCCCCCCCCAGTAAAACGAAAAAAATTTGCTTAATAAAAGAAATTATCAGTTATTATACAAAGGCTTATTATAAATGTTTAATTAAAAAAAAATTTAATGCTAAATTTCAAATGTGTAAAGGTAAGATACGTTTATATAATAAGATGCAATTTTTCCCTTCTGGACCAAAATACCGTAAGTTTACACCAACAAATGGCACATATAAATTTATTATGCTTATGCTATTAGCCATTACCTTATTTAACTATAGAGCAACATTTTAGCCACATTAATGCATAATATTAAAACATTAGATTTAATCGTAGGAGTGCCATCATCATCATTGTCATAACCTACAGATGAAGTAGCTTCTATTTCACCCCCTAATCACCAAGTACTACCACTGTCACCCACTTACACAGTGTATTGATACTCACAGGGGACTTAAATGTAGACCCCTTCCTACGTAATTGATTTATTCCCGATTACATATAGCATTTCACTTCCCTTTTCTACACTAAAAATACTAATGTCTGCACAGACTTGATCCTCACGTTGTGATTGGCTAACACTACCCATTCCGATATTCATGGATTATTGGAATGATTACATTCCCTTTACTTAACGAACACAACGGCACCTTAATGTCAGCCATTACCCATTTACATTCATATATTTATATTATAACGAACTATCGCAGTCCAAAAGTTTGCTTTGTTTCCTTTTTTTTTCTAGGAATACTTTCCATTTAATTATACATCTCCCTGTTTTTTTCCCTAAACATGGACTCAGTTTATTTATATTTCAAATCCCTATCGTATCAGCCAGACACACAGAGAGAAAGAGATTTTTATATATATATATATATATATATATATATATATATATATATATATATATATATTGCAATGAAATGAAAAACCTTCCTTTGTTTTGTTTTTTTGTTTTCTGTTTAGATGGTTGGATTTTATTTTATTTTTTTTACTGTGAGATCTGAATTTATTGACACCAAGTATTGCAGTTACTGCAAAAAAAAAATTAATGATAAATACACAAAAGAAGTTTTGTTACATTTAATTAGGATAGGATGCCATGTTTCCGTTTGTAAATAAACTTCTGCTTCTTCGTGTGCATGTGTGTTTGCCTTATAAACGTGCAGCATCGGAACAGATGCTACACTTACAGTCTTGCCCTGAAAACTAACATATTATATTTACTGTTTCAAAGACGGTATGCCCTTATATTAACGAGCTTTTTTTTTTTTCTTTTTTTTTTTTTATTATTATAGTGTTTTCACACTAAATTAAAGTTTTATTGTAGTACAGAATAACTGAAAATAAAATGCTGTTTAGTAAAACTTGCAGAGAATGCTGTTTTACAGTTGTTTTAAAAATGGAACAGAAATTTACATTTAGTTTCGTTTTACATTCGGTACATTTTTACATTAGGTCCAACTCTTTGTTCACATTCGACATGTCATCTTGTATAGATTTTGGGGTATGCTGACAAGGTTGGAGGTGTCTATTCAAAAAGATGTTCTTAAAAAGGGGAGGTTGGGGTGTTTATTGTATGCATACTCGAAAACCTATAAAAATCGACATTTCATATGTTTTTTTGTTTGTTTTTTTTTTTTACAAGGAAGTCCCCCACTTATCAAGGCCCGGAGGCCACTCGAGGATAAGATTTATTGCATGTACAGTAATCAATGGGATAATGTCGTAGTAATTGCTAGTGATGGAGATCTGATAAAGTGTCTTACTTAAGGGGGCATTTCATCAGGAATTTGTTTATGTTGGACTTGAAGACATCCAAGTTGTAGTCAGGTGAGAAACAGGCAAACAGAAGAGAGTTCCACAGGCGTGCACTTCTAAGAAAGAAGCTTTGTTCATGAAATCTACGTTTTGATTTAGGCACAGATAAAGAGTGGGGAAAATTACTGACAGTGGTTTCAGCTAGACAGGTGTTTTTTGTGAAAGATTAGTGAGGGGGGACCAGAGATTGGAGCTCAGACGAGCACTTCCGATGGAAATAACAATAAAACGACAGGCTCACAACATCCCTTCTGTGGGAGAGAGGTTGCAGGAAAGAGAAAAGGGCATCCCCCACTAGGCTACGGAGTCTATTTTGTACTCTATCAAGGCATGATAGGCTGTTTTTTAGCAGCTCCTGCCCAGATATGACAGCAGTACTCCATCCTTGGACGTACTTGGCTTTTATATAAATAGAGAATTGCATCAGCAGTGAGATATCTACTGGAGTGGTAAAAGGATCCCACCATTTTTCCAGCGACTTTGGCAACAGATTTGGTGTACGTGTTCCATTTCAGATCAGGAGTCAATTCCAGAAGCTTATCAAAACATGGAGCCTCCCCAAGATAAGAGCCATCCATTTCAATTGATGCCAGATGGGGATCAGAGCGTTGATGATGTAAAGATAGAAGCTTGGTTTTAGATGTATTAAAAGTAACCAGCCACCTCTTCCCCCATTGTACCACGCGATCAAGATCAGTCCAGAGAATCAGACAGAACTTTGTCATTTATGGCCTTTGATGTGTTGCCATAGATGGTTGTGTCATCAGCATAAATGTCAACGAATGATTTAAGTATGTGTTTTGGGAGATCATTAATGTAGATCAGGAAGAGAATTGGGTCCAGGATGGACCCTTGAGGGACACCAGCATAATACTGTGGGCTTCTGATTTCTGCCCATCAACCACTACTCTAATGAGCCTATCAGAAAGAAATGATTTCCAGTTATACCGTAGCTGGTAAGCTTGTGAAGTAGACCTTTATGCCATACCTTATCAAATGCCTTTGATATGTCAAGAGCAATTTCCCTAGAAAGAAAGCCTTTGTCGAGAGATTCACTAATCCTAATATAATCGTTAGCACATCTGCTGTAGATCTAGCAGAACAGAAACCATATTGCATGTCACTAAGAAGGTTATTTCTGAGGTGGTTGACGACTTCTTTATTTAGTATGGATTCCAGCAACACACAGGAGACTTATTGGTCTGTACTGAGAGAGTTGACCCATCACCTGAATTCTTAAGTACAGGGCATACTGATGAGGTTTTCCAGGGTGTTGGGAAGCAATTCTCCTTAAGGCAACGCTTAAACAGTTTTGTAAGTATGGGAGTAAGTTCTGGTTGAAGTTTTTTAGCACTATAACTGGAATGCCGTCAGGGCCAGTTGCTTTACTGGAATCAAGGTTTTTGTAAATATTTATTCAAAAAGAAAGTGACAGAACAGAGTGAGAGAAACAAGAGAGAAAAGAGTAGAGAGACTTGATCTCCCACTCTGCTAATGCTATAATAATGTCACAAAAGTAAGGAGTAATTTTTGCATGCATGTTGTTAGGGATATGCATTGTCTTAATAAAAAACTTATTTTACTAAAAAAAAATGTGTAAACCTCTGTCTCTTTTGTTTCGCCTTTGGCAATATTAAATAAGATCAATATTATTATTATTATTGGAGAAAACCTCCTTAATCCAATTGTCGAAAAAGCATACATTGTAAAATAAAATTTCTGTAAAATTTTATTCACTGAAGTTTTCAATTAGAAATTTTTTTTTATGAAAATGAATTAAAATTTTATACTTAGCCCACCAAATTGAAGAATAACTTTTTTTTTTAAGATGAAGTGATTTTCCAAAGTCGATTAATTTTTATTTTATTTATTTATTACTCTTTTTCATTTCAAACAAGGCATAATGCCACTTGGATGTAAAAGTCTACTATTTGGGATTGTGTCTAACAGGGGACTGTGGGGACTTGAACAGCAAGAAGTCTGTTCACATTACATTTAAAGTTCAGGGAAGCAGGAAACAGGGAATTCCAAAGCTTAGCAGTTTGAGAGAAGAAACTATTAGAGTAGAAGGCTTTCTAGACATCAGCAGTGCTTGTTGGGAGTGTTAGGAGTATGTTGAGGGGCACAAGTGCTGTGCGTTCATCAGAGCCCATTCCATTAAAGTATCAATACACATGAAAAAATTGAACTCGCTTAAAATATCTCAAAATGGTATATATAGAAAGAACTTGATGATCTAAGAAAGAATATTTTGACATTATTTTAATCTGAAAATAAGTCATGACTTTTTGTGCCTCGCATGTTTGGATACTTTTCCCTCTTTAAGACCATATGTGTTTTGTCACTTTTTTTTTTTTTTTTTTTTTAGTAAAATTATATTTTTGTTAAAACACAAGATTAAGTGATGAAATTTACCATATACGAAGTGCCTTCAATAAGTTTCCAGGCTGTTTTTTTTTTGTTTTTTTTTGTTTTTTATTTAATCTATAGATATTGCACATATGAAACTCTAATCTCCTCCTGCTGCAATAGCGCAAGTTGATTTGCAACTTTTTTTACAAAGTCAACATGGCACTGGTGATGATAGTTTGGATTTGATGTAATAAGACCAGATACCAAAAATTAGATCCCTATCTTCAAAAGAAAATTGAGCATTTAATTTTAAAAATTGTGTGGAAAATGCTGATAAATCCTTCATTTTCATAGCATTTTACATGAAACTGACTTTGAAATTTCACTATTTTTATAAAAAAATTTATTAAAAATTGATATATTTATATGAAATACATTTAATGAAAAATAAATACATGAATTATGATTTTAATTATGAATCACAACTAGCAAAATATCTCAACTTTTGTTGCATTGATTAAACAAAACTTGTAAAATAAAATACAAAAAGGCTAATTTAGCAATTAAGTCTTAAATTTCACATTTCAAAAAGATATGTGAAGATGTATTACACAATATAACCACTTGATACAAGTTACAGAACCATGTATTTTAATTTTTTATTAAGCGCAATAATAAAAACTGTTATAATCGAACTAAATTGTTCTGTGTAATTTCCTTTCAAGGAAAATGAAGGTTTAATTTGCTAGCACAATGACTTTGTAATGTGTCTATGTCATGCTTCCTGCCCATATACAACTTGTGGAGCTTCTGTTGTTCACAACCTTTTCCACTCTTTGTGAGTAGGCAGGTAATTTAGGAAGTTCTAGTTTAGTTCCTGTCCTAGACGATTTTTTTAAGTTTTCCATTTGTAAAACACTCTGTAAGTGAAGGGTCACAAACTCCAATTTGAGAAAAATCGATAAAATTTGACCAGTGTGTGGCAGCAAAATTAATAGCTGTAATCTATCTTTTTTTTTTTTTTTTTTTTTTTTTTTTTTTTTTTTTTTTAGGTTTCTGAACAAAAATACAATTATTTGAAAACACTTATTTTTTAAAAATGTTTTTATGATGTAATATGAATAAAACTAACTTGTGTAAATTGAAATAACTAATAAAATTTGATGGATAAATATTTACTTAATGGGCAAAATCTTTTGAATGCCTTATCTCACATACAATTCATCCGAGTTTATCATCAATAATAGCACTATATTTTGAACTGTCTAAAACAGTTAACTGTTGTTTTCTTCTCGGAATCATATTAAAAATATACTGTTGTTGGTTAAAAAAAATTCATTGTCGGTTTTGATCTTAAACCAACTAACTGCATACATTTGGATGATAAATTTGACCAGAATGTTTATTTATCATAGTGTATGAGGATGGACACCTCTGGTCCATAAACACATTAACCTTGTGGCTAATGTTGTGATTCAAGCGCCTAATTTTCTAAACTGCATATCTTAGGTTAACTTATCGGGAAATGCCAACAGCATACTCAAAAAGTAGCCTCTGGTCTTCACTTAAATTATTTGTTTCTTCTGCTGTTAGATAATGATGATCGAGAGGGCCACTAATTTTCTAGAATTCTACTTGATAATCTTGATAATTATTGATACAAAGTTTCCCTAAAGGACCAGTAAACGTTGTTAGGCTTCCATCAATTAATTTAACTCTAAATGGCAGCTCTTCTAGTGGAACCTGAAAATTGCAAAGTTTGCATGTTTAATGCATAATAAATACTAATATATTATTTTATTTTCCACAAAAAAGGAACATAATTGCAGGTGAATCTATAGAATTAATTTTACCTTCTTGTTAGGAGGACAAGTGCAGATTATATGCCTTGTTTGACAATTTTCTCTCTTGCAAAGTCATCACATCTCAAGACAGGAAGTTTACAGCTACAAGAAGATAAATCAAACAGTCTATCTAGCTGTTCCTTCATTCTTTTCACTTTGGTTGCTGCAAGAGACTTCTGTCATTTATAACGTTCCCTTATAATTCCCTTATAATTCTGAATTTGCTTGCCAAATACTAATTATTTCCTTGGCAATTAACTTAGAAATCTTACTATTTTTTAAGTGGGGATAACTGTTTTCAAGGAAATAACTAAATTGGATGACTTGTCATGAAGTTGGGGGTACTGACATTTTAATCTGAAAAGTAAAATAAATGGATGATAACTGAAGGAAATTGTTTTAGGCTATATTCCAGTTTCATCTGTAAAAAAAAATAAGTGCTAGTTATAAGAAATAATGAAAAACTTTGTATTCAAGAGAGTGGATCAGACCAAAACAGAGGCATAATAGTGTTTAGTTTAGACATTTTTTAGCAGACTTTAGCTCCTCCTTCGATAACATGAATTTATCCATAAAGAGATTCATTCTTGCTGTAGCTGTGCCATTTTAAATGAGTGCTTACAGTTTGAAAAGCCAGTGCTTGTGCATCTATGTTAATTTTCAAGTTTAAATTAATTTTTAGAATATTTTTGTTTAATAAATTGTTAGGTAAAAGTACAGAAAAGTTACAACACACCCTCCCCATCCTCCATGTTAAGAATGGCTTTCTAAATAAGTTATTTTAGCACAATAACATAGTACCGAAAAACCTTTTAAAGCAGTTTCCTTATTTACTCGTATTAACCTTTGTGGGTTATCTGATTTTTAAACTATAATTGCTCTGATTTTTAAACAATTATACCCTAAAAATAAAAGCAGTAAAAATTTGCCACTAATTTTCTGCAAAGTATTTTTTATTAAGTAGAAAAAAACTTGAAAATTAGCGTGGTTATGTTTCATAAAAATCTATAGAATAAAATTGTATGGGCTATTTTTTCTATTTTTTATATAAAACTGGAGTATTACCATATTAAAAAAAAACTTCAAATAGAATTCGATGTGAAATGGAAAAGCACATTATAAAAGATAAAACAAATTAAAAAAAACAAAAAAAAAATGTTTAAATTCACTACAGACACTTGAAATATATATTTTAAACAATTTTTTTTGTTTCTCCTTTCAAAATAATTAAGCCTAAAAATCGCAATGTTTTTAAATTAAATAATAAGCAAACGTTAATTTTCAATATCAATAACGAGTAAATTCTAAAATGTTTCCACCCCCAAAAAGTTCCTGAAATGAAAAAGTGAACTTTTGTCGCTATTACTTAAAAAAAACATAATTTTGCCTTTACAATTAATATTTATTTTATTAATTCGTTATCCTCACTCATTTTATTAAAAAATGTAGTTTAAAATATATTCTAAATAATAATTCAATTTTTTTAACAGTACAGATTGTTTTGATGACTGGACGTTCTTGACAATTTACCGAAAAACTTTTAATAGCTTCAATTATTCAACTTTTAAATTCATTTCTTCAAGCAAAGATAACGATTTTGAAAAAAATATTTTGTGTAGGTCTTTTCTATGTCAAACCTCAACTATTATCACCATTGTACTATTGGGGTTCCAAAATCGACCTGTCCTACTGCTGCAATGCCGTTGTACCGTTCAAATAACTTCTGAAAGGCTCCATGAACATCCTCATGTCAATGACCTTCGTCACAGCTTCTTTCATCTCAATTATGACGACAGCCTCTAAGGTGTTCCTTGAGGTTAGAGAATAATCAAAAGTCATAGAGAGCAAGATCTGGACTATAGGAAGGGTCTTGATGCACATTTTGATCAAATAATCTGTGACAAGGATAGAGTTGTGGACTGGTGCATTGTCCTGGTGAAAATGCCCCTGACCGAATTTGAAGAGTGCTGATCTCTTTGACAAAATCTCTTCCTGAACTCCAACATAGTATTCCTTGTTGACTGTCTGTCCAGTAGGAACCCTCTGCACATAGATCATACTTGTGTTGTCAAATAAAGAAGAGAGCATCACAACTTTCAAGAACTGTCGGATCTGAATTGAAATTAATAACTTAATGGTTTCCAGAAAATGCACATAAATATGCTACAATTCCATAAACATGTCACGTATCCATTAAAAATAGTTAGAGAACTACAGAGAGTTGAATAATAATGCATCTTATGTACAAGAAACTGTAATCTAAAAAGATCGTTTAAAATGAATATATTGCAAGATTTCTTTGGTTCATCTGCTAAATTGCACTCACCTGCCGCTCCAAAATATGTGACCCCCCCCCCCCATCCCACCACCACTTTTTTTTTTTTTTAGACAATTACAAATGAACACACTAAAATGTTGGCAGGAAAAAAATATATATTTAAAGTTAATATAAAAGTTTTATGCAAAATAATTTTAGATTTTAATGTGATTCTAATGTTTTAGGGCAGTTATGGGAAATAAATCCTGTGAGTTTTTAAAAAATTTAAGACAATTAAAGAAAATATTTAAGACAATTATCCATGTTTTTGTAGGAGGAAGAAGAGGAGGCTTGCCACCCAGACATCAAGTTAGTGGTGATAGGGCTAGTGAACATCCTGAAAACTTGGCAGAAAGGAAAAGCAAAAATGATTATTTTAGAGGGAAAAATTAGTTTTAAATATAAATTTAATGTGAACTGATCCACCATTTCCAGGCCATTCTAGCATTTTAGAACAGTTAATTTTTTTCAGTAAAAGACAAATAAAATGTGTTTTTTTTTTGGGGGGGGGGGTTGTATGATGGGGGAGCTGCCACTTGGATTTAGGGTTAGTGGTAGAGTTATGAAAGGGTTTTTATTTTGAAGTTGTTGTCATTTGAACCTAGGGTTAGTGGTAGTTAAAGGAGACTTGTTTGAAGAGGGACTTGTCACTAAGATTTAAGGTTAATGGCATGACACATCCAAGGTAGGGACTTTTAGGAGGTGAGCTTATTACTCAGACCTCGATTTGGATTGGATTGTGTAGTGGACTTTCGGTCAGCGTTCAAGTTGTGGATAACTTGACAAAGACTAAAGTTACCTCTCATGAAAGAGGAGAACTATTTATGGCACAATGGGAGATTCCATTGTGCACACATGGGCCAGTCTATTCTTTGGATTGTGATTGGCTGAATCATCTGATTGGATATGCTTGTACATAAATACAAGCCCTCAGTCCAGCTCACTCTGATATCTGTCTTGTGCATAAGCTGGACCCTTGGTAAGTGTTGCTGCTATTATTATTATTATTATTGTTGTTGTGTGTTATTGACTACTACAGTTCTTTTGATTATTCTACATCTCCCCTCTTCCCCCCCCCCCACGAGTAGGCTGGGCCTAGTTTGTTGTGTGGTAGTAACCTAGAAAGAGCTCGGGGAATCCTTGATCGAAAGCGTGGGGATATGTGTGGTTTGTTGTTGGGGTGTGGTTGCTGTGTATGTGCTATTACAGGGAGACAGTGGGAGATGCAAGAATGTAGTATCGCTTGAGGGAATTGTTGGTCCTAGTGCTGCACTTGGTATTGGGGTTGGTGCAGGCTTGAGTTCGCATTTTCTGAGGAAACGGCGGTTCCTAAGTGTGATCCTTCTGGATCCGTTAACCCTGAATCGGTATTGTCGATCTGGTAGGGAACTGATGATTTTGCCCGTTGTGTTCCATCTGCGATTGACTGGATTTTGGATGGCTACGGTGTCACCAGCTTGTAACTATGGAAGGTTGTGAGTATATTTATTGTATCTTTCTACTATTTTTGCATTGCGGTGGTGGAGCATTTCCTCGTGGTGTTGTGCCGCTGACACCAATTCAGGATGAGGCTTGTAGAGGATTGGCTGTGAAGGGATGGAGTCACGTAGTCGACGGTGAAGCAATAATTGAGCCGGTGATAGGCCAATGCTTTGGATTGGGGTATTCCGATACTGCAAGATGGCCCGGGCAACACTGTCATTGTCCAAGGAACCCTGGGGGCCTGTGTTTCCTTTCACAATCCTCTTTGCAGTTTTTACTGCGAGCTCTGCCCTGCCATTGGATTGGGGATACGCAACAGAAGATAATCTGTGCCTAACACACCATGTTTTCAGAAATTTTTGAAACGTGCTGGAAGTGAAAGGTGGGCCGCCATCGGTGCTGAGTTCTTCTGGGGCACCATATGTTTGGAACATCTCCAATATATGGACATCAATTTTGTTGTAATAGTGTGACCTGATTCTAGGCGGTATAAAATTAACCAACCAGTTAGCCTGTCTGCGCAGGCAAGGTATGTGTGATCTCCAATATAAAAAATATCCATGACGATTTGCTGGAATGGCCACTCTGGGGATCGTGTTAGAATGATAGGCTCCCTTGGTTGACTAGGTGCGATGGTTGAGCATACCATGCAATTCGCCCTAATACTGCGGATTGATGCATCCATCCCTGGCCAGTACACAGATTCGTTGGCACGTGCTTTCATGCCGACTACTCCTTGGTGTGCAGAATGCAGGCAGTGTAGGACCTTTTTTCGTTGTGTTTTGGGGATGACGATCCTTCGATCCAACAATACTAGACCATTGTCAGTGCTAAGGCGGTGCCTCACCTCCCAATACTCACGGACTTCGGGCGCAGTGAGATTACGTGTTTTTGGGAAGCCTTGCTGTATTGTGTCTATTAATTTGTTATATTGTTGATCGCCACGACCTGCTGAACGAATTAGGTCTGGTGATATCATGGCTATATTACTGCTGTCTGCAAATGTTGCTATTAAGGCTGTTGACTCTGTTATGTTGCTTATGTTGTTCGACTCCAGTATATCCATTTGAGAGGGTTTTGTTGGAAATACATTGAGGAGGGCTTGCACCATCGCCACTGGGTGGCGGGAGACTGCATCAGGGCCTCTGTGCCACTTCCAGGGGCAATGCTGTATGGTAAATCTATATCTCAGGGTCTTTTCCTTTAGTCTAAAGAGCCGGGGGTTTTGGATCCTGCTCAGATCACGATCGCCAAATATCCCCTTCAGAGGTTCATGGTCTGTGACCACTATGTTGTTTGGAGAACCCATGACGAACATACGGCATTTCTCCAATGCCCATGCTATTGCTGCTGCCTCACTCTCTATTGGTGCGTATCTGCGTTCAGCATCCGTGCAAAATCTGCTGCCGGCATATATCAGATGCCAACCTTCGGAACAACAGATTGGGGCTTTTTCCATGGTACATTGGCAATGTTTTTGTAGGAGTAGGAAGCCCATTCCTTCTTTGCTTCAATCTGGAGCAAGGCAAGTTGCTCTGTCTTTGTCAAATGTTGCTACCCCCTTCTGGACTAGGGGAATTATAACTCGCTTGGAATCTTTGAATGCGTCTTCAAGGTTTTGATTCCAAGCAAATTTGGAGTTTTGTTTGACAAGGTCCCGAAAAGGCACCATAACTGGACCCAATGAATATGCCCAGGCTACTTGATTGACAAGCCCAAACCATGATCTGGCGTCAGTAATTGTCCTTGGGACTGGAAAATCCTGTATCGCTTGTATCATGCACTCAGAAGGGGTCACTCCTGAAGAAGTTATCTGGAGGCCTCCAAATTGTATGACATCCTGACAGAATTGGAATTTGTCGGTGTTGAGCACAATTCCATTCTTAGCACATTGGAGCAGGAAATCGAAGGTATGATAAAAGGCTCCCTCAATGCTAGAGTCATATAGCAGGGTATCGTCTACTATCTTCACCTTGCATGGGATATCTTTTATTATCTCATCGTATCTGCGAGTGTAAGCATCCCCAGATGCGACATATCCTTGAGGCATCCTAAGATACATGTATCTTCCCCACTCAATTATGAAGGTGGTTAATGGTTGAGATTCTTTGTCTAAGAGAATCGAGTGGTATCCATCAACAGCGTCTAGGACTGTTTTCTTTGTTCTAGGTGGCACTTGCAGTGCCAACTGGAATGGCGACTCAGTATGGTGGGTTTCTCGCTTGCATTGAGAGTTAAGGTGTTGGTAATCTATTGTTCTCCGTGGATTACCATTCTTTTTGGCAGTTATTACCATAGTACTGCACCAATCATTAGGCATACCCACGGGTACTGGAGCTATGATACCTTTTTCTACATCCTTCCAAAGGGCTTGTCTTACTGGTTCCTTGAAGTGGAAGGGTACAGGAATTGGGTTATGCCTGGCTTTAGGGATTGCTCCCTTTTTGAGGTGAATGTGGGCAGGTGGGCCGGACATAGCTGGAAATATCCCATCTTTGTTGAATGTCGTTTTGGCAAACTTTTCTAGGAGCCAGCTCTAAAGTTTGCCTATGTTATCTTCTGTTGCGGGGAAAAGGGAGGTTTTTGGGGCGATTTGGCAATTGATCTACACACTTTTTAGACTCTGTGTCTACCTCTTCATGTTCGTCTGCTAAACGGTTTGGAAAATGTTTGTGCAATATTCCCATATCGATGCAGGCTGCTCTGCTGAGATAAAGCCGTTGTATGCCCTTGCATATGTAGAGGGCTTGTTTAGTTGTTTTTCCTCTGACCACAAACTCAACTGGTAGCCAACCCTGACACATGAGTGTGAAACCTCCAACTGTTCGTATGATCTTTCTTGATTGGACAAGACTAATCTCTGTGAGGCCCATTTTGATTAAATGCTTTGGTCCCCCAAGACAAATGGCGGCACCACTGTCGGGAAAAACCTTTAGCATTGTACTACGACTCCTAGGGATATTGACAGCTTGTCTGGGATCTGGTTTTGGTGAGAATGGGATTACTGATGCATTTATTTCAGTTAACAGATCACCTTCTGTAGTCATAATGGTGCCCCTCATTTGATCGAATGTGATATGGGCCATGAGTGTATTCATGGGAGCTTCTTGGTCTTCAAAGCTTTTTACCACTGCGGGGCGATATTTCTTTGTCCGGCACACTGCTGAGAAATGGTTAAGTTTCCCACAAGTGTTGCACATTTGATTCCATGCTGGACATGTTAAATGGCGGGCACTTGTCCTTGGAGTACCGTGTTAGTGACTACCGCAACCTATGCAGGTTTGACGGGGTTCTTTATCAGCAATGTTATCGTTGTGAGTAGCAGTAGAGCTAGTGCGAATATTGCCTCTGCTAGTCCGTACAGCACTGTTTTTTTTTTTTTTGCCTGCAATATATTGACATCCAGACTGTAGCTATGTCAGAGGTATCAGTCATTGCGGTTTGGTCCCGTAGTGCAGACTCAAATGCCTCAGCATGACAAATATTTTGGTTGAGAGTTCTTAGCAACCCGGCTTTTGCCAGTAGATCGGTCTGAAGCGTATCATTCGATATCCCTTTGATAAATTGGTCCTTGATGTAAATGTCGGACAGGTCGTGATCACAGTTGGGGCATGAGAAATTACAGTCTATGGCCGTGGACCTAAGACGAACAAGGTATTGTTGGATGGGTTCATCTTCATGCTGTGATATAGATGCAAATGTCATCCAATGGACCATGGGATTTGATTTTTGAGTTACCAATGCTTCTGTCATCTCTAGCAGCTTGTCTGGGTTGGTGGTGAAGAACTTAGGGTACGTATTTATGATTGCGTTTTGGACAAATTCATCAGCGCAACTGTATAACTGGGTATTGGCCTGAGAAGTTGGCATGTCCGTTATTCTGGTGAATACTTCCCAGTCAATCCGAAATTTTCTGAATTGTTGAGGGGTCATTTCGAGATGAAGTTGGGGAGGCCTGGCAGCTGGTGCCTTAGCATAGGTGGTCTGGGTAGCAGGCTCCTTGGCTTGTCGAAGGATAAACAGAGCTTCTCCCATTGTTGTGATTCCCAATTCTCTTAGCATGGCTCGATCCATTACTTGAAGGTTTTCTTTCCTCAGTTTTTCCTTCACAAAAGTTGCAGTGTAGCTCTTGGCGGAATCGGCAGCAATGCCTGCTTTGAGGAAATAGTCTTCCCAATCTTCTGTCTCGAATCCTATTCGTAGCGCCATATTGGATCGTGTAGTGGACTTTCGGTCAGCGTTCAAGTTGTGGATAACTTGACAAAGACTAAAGTTAATATTTATTTTATTTGATAAAATAAAATTACACAAATAAAAATGTGGCACAAGGCCGAAAAAGGGGGGTGGGGGTTAATGTTGACCTAACTAACATAACGTTAACTTAACTAGACTCTTTCACCAAAATACCAGAATCACTCTGTGGACATCCTACTTAAACCCCGAAAGTTACAAATATATATACATGATGTGGGGGGGTTGGGGATAAAAATCTTATTTACAAAATTGGATGAAAAATATACAATGCTAAAAGGTGGTTAGTAAAAAGAACCCCCTCACTACTAATTGTGGCGGATAAAAAGTTTTGCCAGTCGAAAAGATGTGGGTCCCACGAAAACTGACTTTATTCAAACACAACAAAAATGGCCCACATCTCTGGCAAAACAGTTTATTCGTCACCTAAGGGGCCGGGATTGGGGGTTATCGAACCAAAAGTGGGGGAAAAAAAAAAAAAAAAAAAAAAAAAGGGACGCTGGGACAGGGAAAACCAAAAAAGGGGATTGGGGCGATGATAGCATGCATACTCTAGCTAAGTTAAAAATCGAACAAAAATGCCTAACTAGCTTACTCTAGGAGGTCCGATGCATGTCTATGTTTGATCAAGTCACCCAAAATCCTTAAAAAAACCTAAGCCACTCAAAACAGAAATTCAAGATTAGCTCCATTCACTTTACACAATCGCGAAACTTTCACCCACCTGTCGTTGAAATTCACAGGAGTGAGTTTCACCTTCTCCAGCTTAATTCGCATTTTCAATCGATATTTGAAAATGAGGACAAGCTGGGGAGCAGTGAAGGTCTCACCTCCGTAAACCTCCTTCTGTCGCGTCGTCCAAATCACGCCTCTCATAACTGCTAGTAAACACAGAAAAACATAGCGTTCTTCTTTCTTCATGGTCGGTGCCCAGTTGCAGCACGGGGAAACCGACTCCAGCACAAAAAACCGCTCGCTCAGCATGCGAACCGTGAAGCCTTCAACTAACTCACACAACGGTCGAACAATGGCGCAGTGGAAGAAAGCATGATCAAGGTCTTCCTCCCATTCTCCGCATCGGACACAATTGGGTGTCTCCGTAAAACCCGCTGCGTAAAGTCTTTTGCCGACCCAGAGGGCATTTTGTATTACCAGCCAGGTGAGTGATGCCTCGTAATTATCGAAGCAGCTCGACCCAGGCGCCCAAGGCCATATTGAGCGGCGCTCCTCCTTCGTAAAACCGAACTCCTCAATCTTTTCGTCTCGAACGGATCCCCTCACTAAGGCCCGATATAGCGCCTTGCGAGACAACAGCTGGGTGTCAGAGAGGCTTTCTTGGACCCGTAGAAGAAATCTCAAGGCCTGCCGACACTCGCGATAGAAAGGGCACTCGTTTCGGAACAACTTGTGTGCCTCTCCTCTAGCCGAATGCACACTCTCCAAAGCCTGAAAGGCTTTCTTAGTGTCTTCTATCCAGAAGACACCGTTTCCCTCACTTGGTGTACACATTCGATCCAGGTATATCAGCCTAAGAGTGTGTCTACGTATTTGCACACTAGGCATACCCAGACGGATGCAGGTAACAGACCTCCCGAGTAACCATGGCTTGCTTTCCGCGCCATAAGAATGCAAAAAGAGCACGCACCAGATCAACTAGTGTGGTCTCCGGGAGTGGAAGTACTGATAGACGGTAAAGGATCAGGGGGTAGATATGAGAATTGCATACCTCCGCCCGACCCTTCAAAGACAGATTTCTCAAGGCCCACAAATGAGATGCGACCTTGACCGCTTCCAATACCTCCGACCAATTTTTCTCCAGCTGGAGACCGGGGCCAAACCAGACGCCGAGTAGCTTGCATGGCCCATCAGTCCAACCAAAGGGTCCCTGAAGGGGCATACCCCTCCAGGCACCGATACGTAAGCCAATAGACTTAACGTAGTTAATTATGGCCCCTGTGACCTTGGCATACCGACTTGTTTCTATGTCAACGACTCTAATCTCGGCACTGCTCGTTACAAGCACAGTCACGTCGTCAGCATAGGCGGTATACTTTACCGGGGTAGAGCCACCTGGCAAAGTAATCCCGCGAAGGACCGGATTCACCCGAAGCTGGCGCAAATATGGCTCAAGCGCCAGCACATATAACATTGGGGATAACGGACAACCTTGACGGATCGATCTTGTTAACATGAAGGGTTTCGACCTCACCCCATTCACTTCTACCATAGCACCAGGGTTGGCATACAAGAGGCAAATCCAAGAGCGAAACTGGGGACCAAACCCAGCCGAGCGAAGAACAGCCTCTAGGTAACGATGGTCTACTCTGTCGAATGCTTTGGACTGATCTAAGTTGATCAGCGCGGCTTCTGTGTCGACTTTTTCTACGATCAAGCGTATCGTGTGAAAATTGTCTTGAATCGTCCGGCCCTTAACAGAACAAGTCTGTTCGGGACTTATTAGACGGTGTAAGACAATCTGCAGACGATTTGCTAAGATCTTGGCCAAAATCTTTAACTCTGTGTTTAACATCGTTAAGGGCCGGAAATTACCTATCCCATCCCCTCCATTTTTATCTTTGCGTAACAATTTAATGATCCCCCTGGTAAAGTACTGAGGTATGCACCCGTTCCTAAACCAGGAGTTAAAAAGTATGGTCAGCAAAGGGATAAAAATGGGCGACAGCCTCAAATACACCTCGTAGGGCAGACCATCTATCCCAGGGGTCCTGTCTAGCCCGACCTGTTTCAAGGCCTCAATGACTTCTTCCTCTTTTATGCTACCTTCACACCTAGCTGCTTCGGTCGCCTCCAAGCGAGAAAAGTCGGCTAAATAGGTGTCAAACTGTTCAATAGTCAGACCGGGCTCCTTGGTAAAAAGTTCCTGAAAATGAGTCCGAAAACCCTCCAAGATTCCGTCGTTTGAAGTTACGGTTCGTCCGGCCGGCAATGTGACACTGGCGATGTGTCGATCTGCAGAACGTCGAAACTCCTCCGCACGCAATGACGCGGCCATGTTTGTTGCCTCGTTTGGCGCTCTTTTTAATCTAGCCCTAACTAATACTCCCTGGTCCTCCCTGTTATCCAAGGAGTCCAGTTCAGCCTTAACTACAGTATAGCTAGCACTATCCCCCTCCTCCACCGCCCTTTCTAATCTATCTTCTAGTGCCGCTTTCGCTGCTCTAGAACTACGTTTGAGCCGGCGACTAAAATCAGCAGCGAAGGACCTAATGACTTTTTTAAGGTTGCCCCACCACTTATTCCCGATGATAGCCCCCGTCAATTCCCTCTGTATTGTTAGTAGAAGCTGTTCCCGGAAGTCCTTCACATCGAACAACGACGTGTTGAACTTCCAGTAACTAGCCATCCTAGGTTTAACACTATCTAAGTTTACTCGAACCCGGACAAGCCTGTGGTCCGAATAAACTATACTATGAAAACTTGGACAGTCTAAAAGCCCTAAGTCGACTCTCCTAACTAAGAACCGATCGATGTAACTCGAAAGTTGCACCGAATCGGAGCCGCGTCTACCTGTCCAAGTCCATGCTAAATCCCCGGGTTTTTCATTCCGAAATTTATCGACAAGATCAAACTTGTCGACAAAGTCTCGAAACGCTTTAGCATCCCGGTTCTGATTAGTATCCCTTCTGGTATTAACCCCGCGATCTAACTCGGGATCCAGGACCGCGTTCCAGTCTCCCGCTAAAACTAACCGTCGAGACGAATTCATGAAAGGCTCGATTCGCCGAAAAAAGGAAACTAGCTCAGCATGGTTATTGGGCGCATAAACCCCAATAAAACGAAATGCCACATCCTTTACGGTAACATCTAGAACGAGCAATCTTCCCTCTGGATCTGCATAAATAGGGTCACACGACGCATCAAGAGTGCGCTTAACTAGCCAGGTAACCCCCCTTGCATGGGTATCATAATGTGCTGAATAGAGCTGAAAGTCTCTAAGGAGCACACCCTGATAATCACTAGGAATGAAGTGAGTTTCCTGTATACAACAAATATCCACACCAAGGCGTTGAAGGTCGCGTGCAACTCGAAGTTTACGAGAGGCGTCCCTCAACCCTCGGACATTTAAGCTAGCTAATCTTAAAGATGCCATCTCGAGTTACTTAGGGTTGGGAATCCTGAACAAACATAGACGGTGTCAAGATACCGACAGCAGTCCCCATAGACCCAGTGGTCATCTCAGTGGTGATGGACCCGTCTGGGGACAAACCGCCGATATCTAATGGAAATGTTAGTTTGAGGGCCCTATATAAAGATGGATGAACCTTTATGGGGACCCGCCCATAACATGCCTTTTTGATTTCAGTTAAATCTTTATCATTAAAAAATGCAGCTGGAGGAAAAATGTCATATGCTGAATTTGCTTCCTCCAACATGCACCATAAGCCTATGGCTTCTTCCCGGTTTCTTATAACCGTAAGAAGCCTTTTTGCAGTTTTGAAGTTTTCTGGGTTCACTACTTCAAGTTTTTTAACCGTTTTGAAAGCATAAAGTGCCCTATAGTCTTTTCTATTATGATTTTTCATGATAGTTTCCTGTTCCGGGGTAATTTTGCATACGTTCTTACCTGTATAGTAGGGGAGCTTTTTTTTTCCGGGATTCAGCTTCCGTAGAGGGACTTCGGGGCCTTTTTTTTTCCCCCGGGGTCGCAGGAGGCAAGGGAGCAGGAGGGGGAGGCATATCAGTTTTCATTGGGGAAGGGGGAGGAGTATTTTGAGGGGTGTTGCAAGGGGTTTTAAAAGGGGATGGTTTGGGTGTTGATTGTTTTTTGGGGGCAAGCGTTGTCATTTTTTTTTCTCTTTTTGGCAATGCTGTAGTGACAGGTGGGGGTAATGCCTTAGCTGGGGATGGACGTGTTTTTGTTGAAAAGAGAGAGTCAGGGAAAGGTTTGGTTTCTTTTTTTCCAGTTTTGCGATCTTGGTCTAGTCGGTCTTTTAGTTTGCTTAACACTTTAAATTTGTTGCCTCCTGGATCCTTTGAACACATTGCTTCTATTCTATCTCTCTCCAGGCTTTGTGCATAAGACTTTGGGGATGAAAGTTTTTTATTTTTCACCAATGTCCATTCTTGAGCTTTAGCTGGCGATTCCTTTGTTGTATTGCACAATTGCTCGAATTGGTCTAGTGAGAGTCTCTTGATTGGACTTGCGTGAGTGCTTGTGACGGGAGGAGTACTGGTAGAGTCTTTAGTGGCGTAACTGTACCCTATTTTGGTTGTCTGTTGTTGCGGGCTTCGAATTGTTTGCGTTCTTTTGGGGCATGTGAAAGTGAGGTGCCCTACCTCTCCACATAGCCAGCATGCTGGGCGGCGTCCGGCTACTATTAGTGGTAGTTTGTCTTCTCCAGCTTCAATGTAATAAGGAATTTTACTGAAAGCTTCCTTATTCAGTAAAATTTCAAAAGTCCATGTTCCCTGAAAACCATCCAAATTAACACCTGTTATTTCTCCAAATTGGAGGAGATATGCACATAAATATTCACCAGGGACAGTCACTGGAACCTCGAAAACTGAAACTGTTGTTCTTCTTCTTCCCATGTATTCCATTCTTAATATGTGGTCTTTAGTAATAATTTCCTTTTTGGACATATTAATGCATTCCTCCTCGGTCTTGAATAGGGCATTCCAGGTGTTGTAGCCCCTACATTTCGTTATCCTTTCAGGTCTCAAGCCTGTTGTCGCGATTAGCTTTGCAACTTGTTCTTTTGTTGAACGAATTAACTTTTTTGTCTTTCTGTCTACAACAAAGAGAAGGATAGTTTTTTTTGGTGATCTCTTCCAACTTTTGAAGATCCAGCTTGACACCTTTATCTGTAACAAATTCCGCACACAGCTTAGCTTTCTCAATGAAATCTTTCACGTCGATTTTTATGGCTGGAGGCTTTGTCCAACCCTGCTTTTCCATGTTATCATTGGGATTCATGTTTGGTAAAGTTTCCATCGGCGTCCCGGTGGCTGCCGCCATCGCCGGTGGAGGCAGAAAGCAAAAATGACAGTCTTATAACAAGTAACGTAGGAGGAAGAGGAATAACAAATTTAACAACAATGTATAACAATAATAATAACAGTAACAGCGCAATAAATATCGTATACGAACCAAAAGAGTATTTCTAACAAGTCGTAGCCAAGATGACAAAGAGTAAAGTTACCTCTCATGAAAGAGGAGAACTATTTATGGCACAATGGGAGATTCCATTGTGCACACATGGGCCAGTCTATTCTTTGGATTGTGATTGGCTGAATCACCTGATTGGATATGCTTGTACATAAATACAAGCCCTCAGTCCAGCTCACTCTGATATCTGTCTTGTGCATAAGCTGGACCCTTGGTAAGTGTTGCTGCTATTATTATTATTATTATTATTATTATTATTGTTGTGTGTTATTGACTACTACAGTTCTTTTGATTATTCTACAGCAACATAATGATATATATAGATGTATATAAAGAGAGACTTTTCAAATTGAAAAAAATATCAAGAAAACTGCTCTAAAAGGCAGGAATGCTTAGGAAATGGGGGTTCATTATACATTAAATTTTTATGTGAAAATGATTCTCCTTCACTCTAAATTTGGAATTATATTTGTCATTTTTTTTTTTTTTTCCATTAAGTTTTTTTTTGGGGGGGGGGGGGGGTATTTACACATTATTTCCTAAAACAGTATCTTAGTTTTTTTTGTTTTTTTTTTTAATTGGCAGCTATAAAGTCATTTATTACTAAAATTAAAGTTCAAAAGTTAAATATCTGAAAACCAATATTTCTTGAAGGGAATTTTATAAAAGAATCACAAATTGCATTAATTTTTAACAAAGTTTTTGTGTTTTTTAAAATTAAATGTAAGGTTTTTATCATGAAAATTAAATGTGAGGTTTTTATCATTTATTTTCTGTAAATGTAAAAGTTGCAAATAATAGTAAAAAAATAAGCAATTAGGCACAAGGCCAATTCAAAAAAATGGGGAGTAGGGGGGGGGGTCTGTAGTCATCCTTGTTACTGTACCTTTTTACTTGTCTAAGGAGTATCCGAAGCTAGTTTTCACTCACGACAATCACTCCAGGGAACGTCCTACCCACTGTTCCCAAATCAAATCGATTTTTTATTTTTCAATTATTATTTTTATACTGTATTAATATATTTATAACAAAATATGTTATACATTTTTATTTACATAAAATTAACAGAGGTAAAAAATGATTGCGTCCGGGGGGGGGGGGCGAAAAAAAAAGTTGTTAGTAAGGTCCTCCTAACTCTCACTAGATTTCAGACCGCCCACCATTTTCCAGCTTGATGAAGACCAAAAACAAGTGGGTCGATCCCAAAGAGGTTTGAAAAACTAAGTTTGGGACAAAATAAAAGATGGAGGAATTGTTGGGTGACTCCAAGTTGGGGGGGGGGAAGAGGGTGTTCCCTATCAGGAGAGGAGAGGGGACCATTCACTTGGATAGCACCATGCCTAGGCATGTTCTACTCTAACTTGGCTCCTCTTTGTACACACAAGCTTGCTGCCTTAATCCATTCTTTCGAAAGCTACGGTAATCTCTTATCAGTTCTGATCTTGACCATCAATAGGTGTTTGAAGAACGCAACCAGATCCGGATCTGCCCAAGATTTAACCATGTTTCTCATTCAGTTTCGACATCCACACCACCATTCTGACTACTGCCAGGATTGTAAGAAACACCATTTGTTTCTCCCCATTCCATGGTGGCCTGACATAATGCATGAGCAGAGACACCATTCAGTGGGCGATGATGCTCGAGATCGATGTTGACATATGCCCAGTACTGATGAAGTTTGCTGCAATCGAAGAAACCGTGCTCCGGTGTTTATTTTGCTGAAGTCCCACAGCGAGGGCACTCGGGCAAACTCACTAGTTTGATACTGCATTATTTGGCATTGAAAGGGCAACACATTTTGGAACAGTCATGAGATTATGTAGAATTCAGAGTTGTTTATTATTCCTGTGCCTGGCGCCCAGCTCCACCAGGAACGGATCTCCTCTTCTGACAACCCCAGATATCCGACGAACAAGTCGGCAGCGGCCTCGATGACTAATTCCTTATAGAGTTGCTTTCTCAAGGGTTGCGAAAGGTTGCTGTTGAAACTAACAAACAGCTGTCAGCTGACAATTGTTGCTGCTTAGAATTATTAGCACAACTAGTTACATTGTTTAGTTTCACTGAAAACGGGTCACAATTTAGTGAGAACTTATTTGGAAACATTTCATACCAAAAGAGAAATCAACACAGAATTATCATTTTAACGCATAAAAATATTAATTTACTCATTACTTCAGGTAAAAAAAATATTTTAAAAGAAATTTCAAAACACTTCATATTAAAGTTTTATTTGTAAAATGAGAAAAAAAAGCTAATGAACAAATTTATTTTATATCCTGACAATAAGTAAAATTGATGTTTTTGCTAATTGTTTCTCAAATTTCATGATGAAATTCCTTATAAGGGAGTGGTACCAAGTTTCTAAACACTGTAGGAGTAAAAACAAATCTGATGCAAAATGGCAGTTTCATAACGTTAACATTTTTATCATTACTTTCTTAAGAAACTCTTTAAAAAAATCATGTAGATTATTAAAGCATGTGAAATGATATTCTTTTCCAAACAAAATGGTAGGATTTTAAGGACTTGAAGTATTTTGGTTTTTAAAATATGACTATTTTAGTAGAACTACCTTGAAATCTTGAAATATCCAAAGAATTTTTATGGTCCGTGGGCATTACTGATTAAAGTACTTTTAAAACAGGCATATGGATGCAACATTGCAGCGATAAGACAGAGGTTGAAGCTTGGCCAATAATATTAGATTTGAGACTCTTTTTTTGAACCTTGGCTAAGATTAAGAGACTAGTGTTAGATGCACCAGCCTAGATGTGGCAACAATACTCCATGCATGGACAAATTTTGGCTTTGTAAAGATATAGGATAATCTCTGGTAGGAGTAATTTTCTGGCATGGTAGAGGGAGCTCACCTTCTTTACAGCAGTCCTCAATATATTTTTCCAATTCATGTTGCCTGGGAATGTTAAGCTGATGAGTTTGAACAGTGGACTCTTAAATAGGGTATTATTTGTCATGGTAACCGGTGGTTAACGTTTTTGTAGTTAAAAGAAAATTTAGATCTTCCAACACAAACATTGATTATCACTTTGTCTTCCTAAAATGTACTCTGTATTTCCATCACTTTTCTCAAAAATAAATATTCATTGTTATTTGATGATTATTGACCTTTGTCATATTTTAATAACCAAAATACTTCAAGTCCTCACTTCAAATACTTCAAAGGACTTGGCCTGCCTTGATAGAGTTCAAAATAGACTTCGTAGCCTCGTAGGAGATGTCCTTTTCTCTTCCTTGCAACCTCTATCTCACAGAAGAGATGTTGCGAGTTTGTCTCTGATGTATCGTTATTTTCATGGAAAGTGTTCGACTGAGCTTCAATCTATGGTCCCCCCTCGCCAAACTTTCACAAGAAACACTCGTCTAGCTGTAAACACTATCAATAATTCCCCCCACTCTTTATCTGTGCCTAAACCTAAACGTAGATTCCATGAACAAAGCTTCTTTCTTAGAACTGCACGCCTGTGGAATTGTCTTCCGTTTTCCTGCTTTCCGACTGACTACAATATTCAAGTCTAACGTAAATAAGTTCTTGATGAGCCGTTCCATATAAGTTATCAAATTTACCAAATTTTCATTACTAATGATTACTATATTGTCCAATTTCTACTGTACACTCTTTAACCCTTATCCTTGAGTGGCCTCTTGGCCTTGATAATGTGGTGATGCCTATGTAAAAAAAAAAAAAAAAAGTCCTTAAAATCCTATCATTTTGTTTGAAAAAGCATATCATTTCACATGCTTTAATAAAAATGTACATGATTTTTTTTTAAGGGTTTCACTTTTACACTTTAACCTTTTTTTTTTTTTTTTTTTTTTTGGTAATACATGTTGTTGTAGACTACCATTAGTCTACAACATGTAAAAAAAAGGGTCAAAGTGTAAATGTCTACTTGGTAACAGCATCCAGTTTTGAAATCTGTGTTTTTGTCCAGAACTCACCCTATATTAAAAGTACAAAATAAAATCTGCACGTACCCATGACAAAACAAAACATCACATTAAAAAAAAATTATGCAAAATGAACAAGCATTTCTATTTTTCTAAAGGAAATCATTTTAAAGTAATTAATGGAAATTCGTAAGCATTTTTTTTTTTTTTTTTTTTTTTTTTTTTTTTTTACAAGGTGATCACCACTTATCAAGGCCCGGAAGCCACTTGAGGATAAGGGTTATTGCGTGTACTGTACGTTAGTATTGTAGATTTGATAAAGTATCTTACTTAAGGGAGCGGTTCATCAGGAATTTGTTTATGTTAGACTTAAAGACATCCAGGTTGTAGTCAGGTGGGAAACAGGCAGACGACGGAAGAGAGTTCCACAGGCGTGCACTTCTAAGAAAGAAGCTTTGTTCATGGAATCTACGTTTTGGTTTTGGCACAGATAAAGAGTGGGGAAAACTTTTGCCAGTGGTTTCAGCTAGATAGGTGTTTTTCATGAAAGATTGGCGAGGAGGGGACCAGAGATTGGAGCTCAGATGAGCACTTGCCATGGGAGTAACAATAAAACAAAGACAGGCTCGCAATGTCTCTCCTGTGGGGGAGAGGTTGTAGTGAAGAGAAAAGGGCATCCCCCACTAAGCCACAAAGCCTATTTTGTACTCTGATAGGATAGGCTGTTTTTAGCAGCTCCTGCCCAGATGTGGCAGCAGTACTCTATCCTTGGACGTACTTGGCTTTTATATAGATGGAGAATTGCATCAACAGTGAGATATCTTCTGGAGCGGTAGAAGGTCCTACCATTTTTCCAGTGACCTTGGCAACAGATTTGATGTAAGTGTTCCATCTCAGATCAGGAGTAAAGGTCACGCCCAGAAGCTTGTCAAAACATGGAGCTTCCCCTAGATGAGAGCCATCCATTTCAATTGATGCCAGATGAGGATCAGAGTATTGATGATGTAAAAGATAGGATCTTGGTTTTAGATGCATTAAAAGTAACCAGCCACCTTTTCCCCCACTGTATCACTCAATCTAGATCAGAGTCCAGAGAATCAGATAGAACTTTGTCAGTTACAGCTTTTGCTGTGTTGCCATAGATGGTCATGTCATCAGCATAGATATCAACGAATGATTTATGCGTTTTGGGAGATCATTGATGTAGATCAGGAAGAGAGTTGGACCCAGGATGGACCCCTGAGGGATACCAGCATTAATACTGTGGCCTCTGATTTCTGCCCATCAACCACTACTCTTTTGAACCTATCGGAAAGAAATGATTTAATGATTGAGAAAACATTTCCAGTTAGCTGGAAATCTTGTGAAGTAGACCCTTATGCCATACCTTGTCAAAGGCTTTTGATATGTCAAGAGCAATTGCCCTAGAAAGGAAGCCTTTGTCAAGAGATTCACTAATCCTATGAGATATAATCGTTAGCACATCTGCTGTAGATCTGGCAGGACGGAAACCATATTGCATGTCACTACGAAGGTTATTTCTGCTGAGGTGGTTGACTACTTCTTTATTTAATATGGATTCCAGCAACTTACTCATGGCACACAGGAGACTTATTGGTCTGTACTGAGAAGGAGATGACTTATTACCTGAATTCTTAAATACAGGGCATACTGATGAGGTTTTCCAGGGTGTTGGGAAGCACTTCTCCTTAAGGCAACGCTTAAACAGTTTTGTAAGTATGGGAGCAAGTTCTGTTTGGAGCTTTTTCAGCACTATAACTGGAATACCATCAGGACCAGTTGCTTTACTGGAATCAAGGTTCTTGATTAGCTTGGCGACCTCACGCACAGATATTTGTATGTTGCATAGCGTGTTGTCTGTTATAGGAGGAAATACGGGGAGTTGATGGCCTTTGTCGCCTAGGGTAGAATTAGCTGCAAACTTCTTGGCAAATAGTTTGGCCTTGTCTGATGCGGACAAGATGACCTCAGGTCCATTGATGATGATTGGGATAGAACGCATGCTTCTGTTTAGGATCCTGTTTGCTATTTGCCAAAACTGGTGGGAACCAAGCCGCTGCTCAGCTACTTTGGATTTAGCAGATTGAACATATAGCTCTCTTGCATTTTTTATTACTCTTTTACAGTGGTTGCTGGCAGTCCTTAAAGTAGCTTTAGTCTCAGTACATCTATTACGTTGGTAGCTATGGAAAAAGTGATTTCTCTGTGCGATGGCAGCAGCACATTCTGGGGAGAACCATAGCTGGCTGTTAGGTTTTTGTTGGAATTTTTTAGATGGTATGGATCGGTCTATGCCTGGTTAATCCAAGGTTTGGGTCTCTGACTCTCAGGCGGATAACGTCAGCTCAGATAAAACATTTACCTCCAGCACCCTTACTAGTGACATGGCCACAAGGATAGACATAGAAACAGAAAATTTCCGACATCTTAGGCTACTGTTCACAAAGTACTACCGGGCTGGAAAGCAGCTTTTTCTTCACCCTTTGTCAGAAAAATCTTATTGGAAATGAGGACTGAGGGACAAATAAGGAGAAGCGAGAGTAACAATACGTTGTCTACTCTCCATTTAAAAAAAAAAAAAAAAGGTTTAAAAGACTTATTAATATTTACTTCATGTAAGTCCATAGCTCTAATTCGAAATTAAAGATATTTGAAGATAAATTCTCTTCCCATATTTCTGAATGAAATGAAAATGGAATACATTACTGTAATTTCCCTTTAAAGGTATCAAACTTTTTTCTTCTTATCCAAGAGACACCTCCAACAAAAAAATTATAATAAGGACAATTTAGCACCAAAATAATTTTTAAAATATCCGTGTGGAGTTATCACGTGTTGAGATATTCATTAAACTTTTCTTCTCATCCAAAAGACACCACCAGCGCATTTGAAATCTTTCCATTCATTGACTCTTGCTTCCAAGTTTCGGTGCTTATGGCAGATGGGGTAGTAAGGGGTCGCATCAGGAGGGATGATTTTGTTTCTATTTATACAGAAAGTAGAGCAGTAATCCTAAAACTTTTTTTTCTCCCCTTTCTTGGGGGGGGGGTATTCTAGGTAATTTTGCATTTAACAGCTGACTGAAATAAAATATATTAGACAAAATTAAGTCCAATAAAGAAATTATAATAAGGACAATTTAGCACCAAAATAATTTTTAAAATAACGGTGAGGAGTTATCATGTTTCTTATCACACAGTTGCAAATTTGCTCTGCTTTAATCTCTTCATCAAGATTACAACAGAAATCTAGTAAGTATGAATGTTTGAGTTATTTCCCTTTTATTTCTTGAGAATTTTTCAAGATGGCGGATAGGATAATCACTTCTCTAACATTCATAAAATTTGATATCATTAAAAATAAAATTATTGGATCAATCCACATAACTTCTGGAATATGACACTTTTGCTCCATCATAGGAACATACATCACACAGATTTTTCTCCATTTAAGTGGCTCTTTGTTTTCATTTTTTTTCTTTTTGAATTAATTACGAAATAATTAAAAAAAAAAAAAAAAAAAAAAAAAGCAAATTGTTTTTTATAATTGGAAATTTTATTTTTATTACAAATATTCATAAACTTTTTGCTGGAAGAGTAGGAACTTTTTTTAGACAATTACATATGGTTTTACAAACAGCAGAGATGTTTAAAAAAAAAAAAAAGGGCTAAAAAATGTGTCATTAAAATAGTTATATAATTCAAATTAACCTGTGAAAATAAAAATACTAGTCGTTATACAAGAAAAATAATTACATTATTAGAAAAAGGAAAGATT
The DNA here is from genome assembly GCF_053919585.1 of Euprymna scolopes. Classification (NCBI taxonomy): domain Eukaryota; kingdom Metazoa; phylum Mollusca; class Cephalopoda; order Sepiida; family Sepiolidae; genus Euprymna; species Euprymna scolopes. Next base: position 108,475,247 of record NC_136497.1, on the reverse strand, counting down.
GCATTTCATTTAATATTCATAGATGTAACCTGAAAAATAATTACGAAAATTTCACTTTTTTTATCCATTTTCACAGCATAAACAGGCCAGTTTGTGATGCCTAATACTGTACCTCTGGTTTTTTCATAACATTTCATATATTTACGTTTATGTATACATTTTACTGTTATAAAAAATTCACACAAGTAATCAAATTTTCTTGATTCATGATTTTCAATCCTCATAATGTTTTTTATCATTTAACTGACAATCCATCTTAAAGTGCCATTTTATTTTTTAACTTTTTTATTTTATTGTACACAGGTAAAATCTAAGGGCCCAAGAAACTCCTTCACTCTATAAAAATATTTTGGTACTTATGCATTGTACAGTCTGTGATTTCCACAATGTTACACCTGGCAGCTGACATCAATAATTAAAAAAAAAAAAAAAAAAAAAAAAGGTGATCCCAATGTTAGGAACACTTAGCCAATAAAAAAAAATTATGTAGATTATTATAAAACATGTGAAAGGATATTCTTTTCTGAATAAAATGGTAGTATTTTGAGGATTTGAAGTGTTTTTGTTTTTTTAAATACCTTGAAATCTTGAAATATATTAAAAATGCTCTGTCAGGTTTTAGCCAATAAGAATCTAAGCAGGCAACTTTTTCATGAATTGGAAATAAAAATTTGATGAAATTATTCAGAATAAAAAGTGGAATAAGAAGAAAAAGTGTGAATTTATTGTTGCTGAAATGAATTACAATATTGGAGGATCTGTTAACGTTCTGCTAATAAAGGATAGCAACTTATTTAAGATGCTGGACATGTTAGAGTTGAAAACCTTTCTGAAAAAAAAAAAAAAAAAAAAAGCTTTAACAACTTTCTTTCCATTTTTTAAATCTATTTTTATAAAACAATATAACTTTTTATACACCAAAATAAAATTTGCAAAAAAAAAAAAAAAACTTTGAAAGAAAATTCAAAACTTAAAAAAAAAAAAAGCAAGTTTTTCCTTAAAACTATTCCTCCAAACATTTTCAAAACTTAAAAAATTTTCACTCGGGTAGGTTCATGTTATATTTTTATTCATTGTATTTCCATGTTTTATTTATTTTTTTTTTACCTTTATACTGTCTCCAGGATGCTTTTGATTAGAAACATATGATCCTTGAACAGTTAGCATTAAACACGTACCAACAATAAAAACTCTGAAGGCTGGAAATCCTATAAACAGGTTTATTGAAAGTAGATATGGTAAAAAACTGAAACAACGAAAAAATTGTTCAGAATACAAAAAGAAAAAAGTCCAGAAACGAGAAGTTATAAAGGGCTGAATGGGGAGCCATATGTGTAAGGAAATCAACAACACAACTAGAACACACACACGTGGATAAAGAAAATAAAGTTTTAAAATGAAATAATATTAAAAAAATAACGTTAAGCTATTAAAAAGTTTCTTTAAGAAGGGGATAATGTTTCTTGCTGGAGATGGCTTAAAATAGCAATACACATGAAAAAATTGAAATAGCTTGAAATATTTCAATATTGGTATACATAGAAAGAGCTTGATGAGCTAAGAAAGAATCTTTTTAAATTTTTAAAATCTGATTTAAATTAAGGAAGTTATGGCTATTTTTGTGCCTCACACGTTTGGATATTTTCCCCTCTTTAAGACCATATGCGTTTCGTCACAATTTTTACACTACTTTTTTAGTAAAAATGTCATATCTTTGTTAAAACAGAAGATTAAGTAATGAAATTTACCATATAAGTGTATTTTTGTACAAGAAATCAGAATATGCAACTGAAAATCTCCAAAAGTGCATGGTTTCCTACTAATCTGCAGTAAATGTGCATAAATATGCTGCAATTCCTTAAAAATGCCATGTGTCTATAAACAGAAAAGAAGTTGGAGAACTCAAAGTTGAATTGTAATGTGCTTTATGTACAAAAAACTTAAATCTAAACATAGGACCATTTAAAAATGAATATATTGCAATATTTCTTTGGTATTATTGTAGACTAGCAGGGGTGCCCGGCGTTGCTCGGGTGTTTGGAGGTGTATGCTGTGCAAAAAAACAAAAAAAATGGTTAATTTTTTAAAACTTTGACCCCTATTATGACCCCATAAAATTTATAGTTTCGGGCTCAAATCACTTTATTAAGTTAGATCCAGGTTCAAGGAACCTATATCTAAAATTTCAAGTGTCTAGACCCAAAATTGTCGGAGGAGTTTGGTAGAGTTCTTAAAGGTCAAATCGTTGAAATTTGACCCCTTAACAGCCAAATTTCTGGCTGACACCCGTCACATCGATTTTCCCAAATCTCAGTACCCGGTATTTCAAATTTCGAGTCTATAGACTAAAAATTGACAGAGTTATTGCGTAGGGAAATGTACACAGACAGACACACAGACAGACAGACAGACACGTTCACTTTTATAGATATATAGATTAACACCTTCTGTTTAACCCTACTCAACTCCTTCTGACCACCCCTCCAAAATGTGATTCTACCTTTTTAGGAAATTATGTATAAAATGCCATGAAAAACTTTAATGAAAGATAAACAAATTATTTTAGAATTGAATGTAAAATAATTTCCTATTACAGATCATTCTAGCATTTTAGGGCAGTTAACTGTTTTTTTTTCTATAGGAAAATATGCATGCTTTTTTTTTTTTTTTTAAGATGATTATGTGTAGTTTTAAGAGGGTTTCTATGCAATGAGAATATGTGGAGGGTTGCCATTCGGACTTTGAATTAATTTTAGGGCTAAGGAAAATTATGTGTGAACATACTGAAAACTTGACAGAGACAAAGCTAACAAAAACAATATTAGAGGGGGGAGCGGTTAGTTTCACAAAAATTTAATGTAAAATAATTCACCATTTCCTGGCCATTCTAGCATTTTAGGACAGTTAACTAATTTATTTTTATGTGTATTTTCTTTAAGGAAGGATCTATTTTTTGTTTGTTTGTTTTAGATGCTTGTATGTGGCTTACAGAGGTATTTTGTTGGGGGGGGGGGGGCTTGCCACTCGAACTTAGTGTTATTGTTAGGGTTAAAGAGTGTTTTAGGAGGAGACTTGCCACACATAATTTGGATTAGAGGTGAAGTTAAGAGAGCTTTTTTTCAAAGAGAGCGTTCATCACTCATATTTACTGTTAGCGGTTCATAATTATTGGCTTTATATTATATATTTAGTTTTAATTTAATAAGAAACTGCGTTGCGAAATTTCAAAGAAAATTCCATAAATTTGTTGATTTCTATTTTCGAGGTTGAAGGTGTTAATTCCATAGGCCATTTATACTACGCTGGAGCAGGTTGTAAAAATATCTTTTGCTTAATAAGTAGAAAAAAAAATTAACGAAATAAAAAGCTTCCTAATCGTAGTTTGATGTGTTTTCTAACTGCTTTTAAAATTTCAAGAATATTGATATAGATTTTGAGGGTTTGTATTACTATACACATAGATTCGAAAAAGTTGTCAAAAAAACAAATATATAACAAATAAATGTTATCAAAAGCAAGTTACTTTTCTACCTAACTGGATAATTTTTTAGTGTTTTTATTTAATGTAACATGTTTATTCAGCTTGAAAACAGTGTTTACCGATGTTTTGGAAAATTTTAAATGGCGCCTGCCGCCCGACTCTTGAAACGGTAAGTTTGGGGAAAAGAGTTAAAAATTAAAAAGTAGACAAAATACTGCTAGAAACTCGCTCAATATATGTTACCGTGACATAGGCTGACATATATTCGGTGAGTTTTTAACAGTATTTTGTATAGTTTTTTTTTTTTTAATTTTTAACTCCTTTTCTCAAACTTACCGTGTCAAAGAGAGTCGGGCCGGGCGCCATTTTTAATTTTCCAATACATCGGTAAACACTGTACGTTTTTCGAGCTGAATAAATATGTTACATTAAATAAAAACACTAGAAAATTATCCAGTTAGGTAGAAAAGTAACTTATCTTGCCTTTGATAACATTTATTTGTTATATATTTGTTTTTTGACAACTTTTTCGAATCTATGTATAAACGAGATTTTGATACTTATTTTAATTTTGAAAAAAAACATTTGTGGCTGTTCGCAGTAAAACATTGTTTTAATTCGCTGTTCAAAACTAATTTAAAGAATAAAAGTGCATGAAAGCTATATATCTACAAAAGTTTATTTTGTTTTTTTTAACCATGTTTTTAAATTTGACGAAAAATGTGAGAAATTGCAACAGATTCATAATGCCGAATTGGTTGGGATTGTTGTTATTATACATTCTGAAAACCGAATAGTTCTAAACTAATGTTATTCTGATAACAAAATAGCTCTAATTAAACATAAGAACATTTATATTCATATTTTCATGTTTTTCTTAATTCGTTCTTGAATAAAAATTAAAGAACGCGTGTTTGTTTATACACTGTGCTGTGCTATGGCTGATTCTACAGGCTGGAGCTGCTGCTGCTTCTAGTAATATTAACTTCATTTGACCAAATTCGAGAAATAGAAACAATTTTTTTTTTCGGGTAGGTCCTTTTAAATTATCAATTACCGCGGTCCTACTCAACATAAAATAATACTTTTAATTGATAAAGATAGTAAAAAGATTGATTTACTTACTACTGGGTGTCCGAAGAATTTTTTTTTTCAAAATGTTCGATACTCGGCATATTAAAGTCTTATTTTTAACACAACAAAAAAAGAAATGGTCAAAAATATTTCGGACACTTGACAGTATTAAGATTAACACCTCTTCTTATTGATTCCCAAATTTCATGACGAAATTCTTCATACAATCACGGTACGAACCTTTAGAAAATAGGGGGGGTCATTACAAAACCTTACCGAAAACGCCATTTTATGACGTTCACATTTTTATCACTTTATTTGCTTAAAACTCTTAAAATATATAATGTACATTCATATTTATTAATTCATTTGAAAGTATATATATTTCCGAACAAAACAGTAGTAATTTGAAGACTTGAAGTGCTTTGGTTTAAAAATATGGCTATTTTAGTAGAACTACCTTGAAATCTGTGATTATCCAAAGCGTTTTTTCGTCCGTGTGTATTACTACTTAAAACGGCGAAGGATAATAGATAAAAAACCGAGCCATGTGGGAGTAGAAAGACAGCTAAAATTAAGGGACAAAATGCCAATGTCGAGTCAGGGGAAACTATAAGAAAAATGTTCGGCCAAAGGAAATAACTGTTTAAGGGATAAAACTAAGTGACATAATACTCCTCGCCTGGTGTCTTAGACGTCATAATTTTTCTTGTTCTCGATACAAAGAAGGACAGTCTCAGTAATAGGTCTGAGGAGGAGCTTGGTGCCATTCTTTCTGGAAATCTTGACGTTCACTTTCCTCACTTGGTTGTCTTCACTGAGGAACACGCGTGTGACCAGTCCTAAGGGTCACCCATTTCTCGCAGCCTGGTTGTCTTTGAGCAACACCACGTTCCCTGGTTCAAAGTCGGGTTTATCTGATCTCCACTTTGTGCATGTTTGGATTAAAGACAAGTATTCTCTTCTCCATCTGGCCCAGAAAGTTTCAGCCAGATGTTGGATGAATTTCCATTGACTTTTGAGGTAATCTTTGGGTCCATAATTGTGTTTGTGTGTGAAGAATATGCCCACTTTCTGAGTGAGGAGGGTAGCAGGTGTATGCCAGTTTCATCTGGGCCTGTTGATACCGGGACAAGAGGCCGAGCATTGATTATGAATGATCATTCTCAAACAGCTTTTCCATGAATGAAAAGAAGTGTCTCTGTGTCTTTGGCTTCTTGTTGAGGTTGCGCTTCAATGAAGAAAATAGTCTTTCTGCTAGTTTCTTATTATTGGGGAGACGACCTCAGGGAGATCGGAAGGGTAGTGGAGCAATCCAACCGTTGTTTTTGTCTTTTTCAGCCCCACTTTCCATTATGTTGAGTAAGGCGACATCCTCAATAGAAGGCGCTACCTTTTCATCGTCCTTTGTCGAAATGGGTTACCTTCCATTTCGGAAGGGTATGGTCTATCACTGATGCTGTACCTTTCTTTAACCTCAAGGTTGTTTGGGCATGGTTCAAAAAGGGTAGAGCGTCCCTTTTCAGATATATAAGTATGCAATGTCTTTATGGTGGGTGGAGGGTGAAACTTCCCTAAGCAGACGTTGCCTACTATGACCCATCCCAGGTCTAATTTCTGGGCATATGGAGCATCGTGGGGGCCATTTATTTGTTGATGCACCTTGTGGATTTTTAAGATCTCTCGTCCGAGAAGGAGCATAATAGGAGTTTTAGGCTCTATGGTGGGGATGAGGTGAGCTATCCTTTTAAGGTGTGGATGGTGGAACGCTACCTCAGGAGTTGGGATGCTGGACCTATCATTAGGTATTTCATCACACTCGATCAGGCTGGGGAGTGGGATGCTGGTTTTTCCATCTAGGGATTCCACTTGGAAGTCTACTGCTCTTCCTGTGGTCTGTATTGCTCTGGTACAGGTTTTCAGGAAGTAAGGGAAACTCGGTCCGTCACTCTTGAAGGTGTCGAAGAATTTTGAGCGTACCAAGGACCAGTTGCTTTGTTTGTCTTTGATGGCGTACATCTTTAACATCTTGTCTGGTTGGTCGGTTGGGTAAACATTCACCAGGCAAATCTTAGAACACAACCTTTCTGACAGGTTGCCACCGCAAACCTGTGTGCATTGTGAGACCAATCAGACTGCTGCCGGGGAGTTGTCATTCTCGCCGTGCTTTGCAGTAGGTCTCACATCAACGATCCATGGAGGTGACCCTGTATGAAAGCAGTGTTGTCTTTTCGCTGTCACACTCCTTGCATTTAACGTTAGCTTTGCAGAACCTGGATGTATGTACTGTAGATGAGCAACATTTGAAGCAGATGCCATTTTCTCTTATGAAAGTCTCGCGCTCTTTCAAGTGTTTCTCTCGAAAGGTGCAGCATTTTGATAATGGGTGAAAGACCTTGTGCAGTGGGAAATATTGCATGGGTATGTGCTAATTCTTGTTTTTTCAGCTCTCAAAATTGGAAAATGTGGTGGACACTTCAGTTTTGTCCACAGATATTGCTCTGTGTTTGTGTTCTTGTGGGGGGAACCTGTCCACTGGTGGGTTAATCCTGAAACTCGGATCATTTTTTTATCCTAGCTTGCTGTGTGACAAAGTTCACGAACACTTTGAATTGAGGGAACATGACTTGGTGGCACTCTTTGTACTCGGAGCTGACAGATAACCATCTATCTTGAAGCAAGGATGGTAATTTAGCAATGGAGGGACAAAGTCCTTGTGCGGTGTCCAGAGAAATGAGTCCAGGAAGGTCTCCATCTTCCTTAGCCGACAGGAGTTCAGTAGCTAGATTGCCAAATTCTCTTAGTTGCACAATCGTTTAAAGAGCGCATCCTCTATTATTTCGGGGGCCCGTAGCATTCTTTGAGTCGGTCCCATATTCTCCTAAGTCCCTTCTCTGGCTGATTCGGGTGGGCTGATCTTAATCTTCTTGCGTGTTCTCCTGACTCTTTACCGAGCCACTTTACGAGGAGGTCTATTTCCTTACTATATGTGAGACTGAGGTGTTTCACACCACTTTGGAAAGACCGTTTCCAAGTTCGGTAGTTCTCAGGTCTGTCATTGAAAAGTGGCAGTCCAGTAGTAATCAATTCACGCCGGGTAAAGTACATCACAAGGTCTGACATATATTGGGACTGATAAGCATCCCTGTTATCATTGAAGTTCCAATTGTTGGATGGTTTGGTGCCTTCCACATGTGAGGTCGGTGGGTGAAAGCTGATAACAGGGGTGCAGGTCCCTCTGAGCTCCTCAGTCTGAAGGGAGGTGATTGGTCGCCAGGTTTATACTGGCCATAATTGTATTCTCAAAGTGATTAGGGTCCGATAATCTCCTCTTTAGGAAGCTTTGCCTGGTCGGCTAGGTACTCCTTGACTCTTGTGTTAGGGTCAGCAGGTGTACGGTCAAGGTTCAAATGGTGGGAGCTTAGACCGCTTGTTTAATTCGTCAGCAGTTTCCTGAGAACCTCCGCCTCGGCCACGGAAGCAGCTGTTTCCTTTTGAAGCTGCACTTTTTCCAACTCCATCCTTATTTTGAGTTCTTTGGCGATGAAGGCTAAAGTGCTTTGGCCACCTCGGCCTTCGCTTGAGTGATAGCAATGGCGGCAGCTACTGATGATCTGCTGGAGGACCGTGAGGAACAAGAAGCATGAGACCTTGTGCGATTCAACATGTTGTCTGCCATCGTTGAAGGGGAGAAGGAAAAGGTTGTGTGTAATAAGGCAAAGTCTAAAGGAAAACTGATAGAATAAAACGAACGGTGTGCGCACCACTATTGTTGGAGTGGTGTCCGTTTACAAGATGGATAAGTTCTTATCTCCATGTGGGAAAACTGTAATCCACTAAGAACTGTGTAAACATGGCCATTATTGGTAGTGTTCATAGTTCTGATGGTTGAAGTGTATTCCACGTGTTATCCGTCCGTCTGGGAAGCCTCTGTTTTTTACTATATTATCTCCAGGATGCTTTTGATTAGAAACATACAATTCTTGAACAGTCAGCATTAAACACGTACCAACAATCAAAACTCTGAAGACTGGAAATCCTATAAACAGGTTTTTTGAAAGTAGATATGGTAAAAAAACTGGAAGAAACAAAAGAAAAAATTGTTCAGAATACAAAGAGAAAAAAGTCCAGAAACGAGAAGTTATAAAGGGCTGAATGGGGAGTCATATGTGTAAGGAAATCAACAACACAGCTAGAAATAAGGAGGCCGGACATGTGGATAAAGAAAATAAAGAAAGTTTGAAGTTAAAATGAAATAATATAAAAAATAACATTAAGGTGTTAAAAAGTGTCCTTAAGAAGGGGATAATGTTTCTTGCCGGAGATGGCTTAAAAGTAAAACGGCGAAGGATAATAGAAGATAAAAAAACTGAGTCATGTGGGGTTAGAAAGGTAGCTAAAATTAGAGGACAAAACGCCAGTCAACCTGCCGGTGTCGAGTCAGGGGAAACTCTATAAGAAAAATGTCCGACCAAAGGAGATAACTGTTTAAGGGATAAAACTAAGAGACATAATAACCTTTGTAATTCATATTAGATAATTGTTTATCGTTTTTTGTAAGTTTTAAAAATTGAGGAAGAATGCTCTACCTTTCCTGGTTATTTCAGTCAACTGCCAACTAAAACCGAGCCAATTTTGTGGAAATTACAAGTCATACAATACATACAATGCCAGAATATTCTTATGCAATGTTTTACTTAGAGGAAAATGTTAATTGTAGTTTTATTTAACAAATTTTGTAATCTGTAAACATTAATATTCATCATTATGAAAGAGTGTCTTTACAATAAGTTTTATATGAAATGAGAAAGAAAAATTGGAGTAATAAGTAATTATGTCGATGCATAAATGCGGGGAGAAGTTTTTTATATGAATGAAGAAAAAAGTATATGCCTTTCAGTAACAGCAAATCTAAAAGGAAATACAAAAAAGATGTAAACGTTTCCTATGCACAGAAGAAAATCATTAAAACTCAAGTGATACTTAAAGGTACTTTTGTTCGAAAGTATTTGGATCTCCTCAGCACCTCAGCACTCTCTCATGGATGAGAGTATAAAGTGTCCGACAACACATCCCCAACCCAAAATGCTAAGATAAAATCTAAAGTCACGCTAAATATTTATGTTTGAATATAATGTAATGTAAAGAAACAAAAGTGTTTCAACAATAGTCTGTTCTGAAGGTTCTTTAGTTTTCTCATTTTACTATCTCTTATGAGTTAGAACATTCCTGGAAATTTAATCTCAATTGTTCTCTCCAGATTTTACATTTTTGAAAAGTAGGCAATTTTGGAATTTTTTCATTTTTGAGTTCAGAGTAGCTTGAGCTTCTAATTTCTGAGTCCACCATGTTAATTTTCTAGAACATTTGCTAAAGCTTAAAAAGAACTCATCCAGAACAAAACAAATAATGAAAGTCATGAGAGCAAAATTAGAAATATTTGCAAATCTGGGATTTCTTTTACTTAACAGCATTCACATTTTATTAACCTGGCCAAGAAAGATACTTTGCAGAAAAGATTTAGTTATTCATACAATTTCAATGTTTTGGGATTACTAAAATATTTTTTATTTTATTTTAAAACTTCTTGAACGGTTTGTTACTAAATTAAAACCATTTAAAACTAGTTATGAAAGTATACAAAGAGGTGATTTTAATAAGAACAAAAAGGATAGAAATATGTCTGTAACATGAATCTGTATGTTGTGGTCCTATTTAGGGAGGGGGATTACAATATTAAGGTGAAGAGTGCTGAGGTTCACTGCGTGTGCTCTCTGCTCAACAGCAGAAATGTCTGGCTTACATTGCACCAGACAAATTCATACTATCATAGATATAGGGGTGTTAAGTTTCCCAGAATACCTCTTTCCAAAGATTTATTTCCCAAAATATAGTTTTTCTTTCTCGGGTTGACCTCGAAGGGACCCGTCAGTTTCTTTTTTCTGCCAGAATAACATATTTCGATACTAGTTTAAGGAGGTTCCAGGTCAAATGCGTCATATGGTAGGTTGAATGTTTCTTTTGGCAGAGTTCCACTTGTTTGAAGTAAGTTTATCTGGTTCAAGTGTTTCGTATGCATGAAATATGGCCCTTCCACCATGTAGACCATATGGCCGATCCTGTTCTTGATTGTTTCCTGCTCCCAGAAATTATTATCTTTGTGCATCTGGAAGAATAGTTATTCTCCAGGCATGTAATTCTTCTTGTGAACAGTTGTCATTGCAGGTATTACCTGTTTTGGCAATAGTTTCTCAAAGACTGGCTATATTTTTCTCGCAAACATCACTTCTGGGATGGTGTATTCTCATTACGCATTATGCGGTACACCTGAAGAAATTGTTGCAACACTTTTCTTGGATGGAGTATCTTTTGCCCTCTCCAAGGTGCTCACAAATCTTTCAGTCTGTCCATTTAATCTATGGTGGTAAGTCAGAGTTGTAATGTGGTCCACTTGAAATTACAATACACATGAAAAAATTTAAATGGTTTAAAATATTTCAATATTGGTATATATAGAAAGAGCTTGATAAGCTAAGAAAGAATCTTTTTAAATTTTAAAAATCCAATTAAAATCAAGGAAGTTATTACTATTTTTATGCTCTGTGTGTTTAAATATTTTCCCCTCTTTAAGACCATATGCGTTTTGTCACATTTTTTGCTCTACTTTTTCAGTAAAAATGCTATATCTTTGTTAAAACACAAGACTAAGCAATGAAATTTGCCATATAAGTGTATTTTTGTGCAAGGAATCTGAATATGCTACTGAAAATCTCCAGAAATGAATGGTTTCCAAATAATCTGCAGTAAATTCACATAAATATGCTGCGATTGCTTAAAAATGCCATGTATTCATTAAAAGAAAAGAAGTTAGAGAACTCAAAGTTAAGTTGTAATGCGTTTTATGTGCCAAAAGCTGAAATCGAAATCTAGGATTGTTTAAAAATGAATATATTGCAATATTTCTTTGGTATTATTGTAGATTAATACCTTCTGTTACCCCTCCTCATCTGACCACCTCTCCAAAATATGTGATTCTACCTTTATAGACAATTGCATGTGAACAACTTGAAAAACTTTAATAAAAGATAAGCAAAGATTATTTTAGAATTTAATGTAAAATGATTTCCCATTTTGAATCATTTGAGCGCTTTAGGGCAGTTACCCCCCCCCCCCTAAATAAAATAATTCACCATTTCAAGACAATCCTAGCATTTTAGGACAGTTGACAAATTTATTTTTTTTTTTTTGGGGGGGGGGGGTTAATCATGTGCACTTTTCTTCAAACGTTTTTATGCTTTTTTTTACGTTTATATGAGCTCACAGGGGAAGTTTGTTTAGTGGGGAGCTCTGCCACTTGTACTTAGCGTTATTCTTAAGGCTAAAGGTTTTAGGAGGCTTGCCACTCTTATCTAGGATTAGACATAGAAACGTTTGAAGAAAAGCGTTTTTTTTTAAAGAGGGTGTTTGATACCCATTGTGAAACTTTACAAGAATTATAACAAACAAAAATAAATGTTATTTAAAAAAAGTGACGTCCCTCTAACAGAAAACCTGATGCTTGGAAAAATATCAAGTATTTAAATTCTATTTAAATATAAAAAAAGAAACAAGTTTTTGCTAAAGTTGACAAATTGTTAAAAAATTTGAATTAATGTTATTTTGATTTTTAATTACATTTCATGTCCTTTCCTACCGTTATTTTTTAACTGAGCATCTCCTACAAATATTTAAATATTGATTATTTTTTTTTATTTTTTTATTTTTAATAATCGGGTAAATTAGTTTCCATTCGATAATAATTCACTAAAAACATTTTTTAAGGGACGAAAATTAGAAGTGTGTTACCGTTCGTACACGTGAACCAAAACATTGTATTTTACATTTTCGCTTGTTAAAATATTTTAAAATTTACTACTACCCAATTTTTAAAAATATTTGTATGGTTGATAACAAAATAGCTCTAACTAAACATGTAAGAAATTTTTTTTTATGACCAGATTTTCAATTAAAAAAAAAAATCGATTTGAAATAAAAATAAACCACAAAAACAAATGTCTGTTTACGCCATGTTATCGCTACTGCTGCTGCTGATACAGCTACTATCACTAATACTACAGAAGTCTTGATTCAAATTCATAACGATTTTTTCAGATATTATGTTTTTAAATTGCTACGTACCACTAGAGAAAACACTGTCCAATCATCTTTTTAATGAATAAACATTGTACAAAGATTGTTTTATTTAATAGTGAGTGTCCGAGGAAATTTTTTTCAAAATTTTCAATACTCATCATTTTGAAATCTTTTTTTTAACATAACAAAAAAACGAGTGGTCAAATGAATTTCGGACACTCAAAATTATTAAAAATGACATCTCTTTTGGCTAATTTCCAAATTTCATTAAAAAATTCTTTACAGAAATACGGTACGAATGTTTAGAAATCAGGGGGTCATTACAAAAACTTACCGAAAATGCCATTTTATGATGTTCACATTTTTATCACTTTATTTGCTCTAAAAATATATAATGTATGCTATTCTTTACTAATTCATTTGAAAGTATATTCATTTCTGAACAAAATGGTGGTATTTTGAAGACTTAAAGTGCTTTGGTTTTTAAAATATGACTATTTTAACAAACATCTTGAAATCTGTGATTATCCAAAGCGTTTTAACAGCCATGTGTATTGCTACATAGCAATACACATGAAAAAATTGAAATAGCTTAAAATATTTCAATATTGGTATATATAGAAAGAGTTTGATGAGCTAAGAAAGAATCTTTTTAAATTTTAAAAATCTGATTTAAATTAAGGAAGTTATGACTATTTTTGTGCCTCACACGTTTGGATATTTTCCCCTCTTTAAGACCATATGCGTTTTGTCAAATTTTTTACACTACTTTTTTAGTAAAAATGTCATATCTTTGTTAAAACAGAAGATTAAGTAATGAAATTTACCATATAAGTGTATTTTTGTACAAGAAATCAGAATATGCAACTGAAAATCTCCAAAAGTGCATGGTTTCCTACTAATCTGCAGTAAATGTGCATAAATATGCTGCAATTCCTTAAAAATGCCATGTGTCTATAAACAGAAAAGAAGTTGGAGAACTCAAAGTTGAATTGTAATGTGCTTTATGTACAAAAAACTTAAATCTAAACATAGGACCATTTAAAAATGAATATATTGCAATATTTCTTTGGTATTATTGTAGATTAACACCTTCTGTTTAACGCCACCCAACCCCTTCTGACCCCCCCCCTCCAAAATGTGATTCTACCTTTTTAGGCAATTATGTATGAAATGCCCTGAAAAACTTGAATGAAAGATAAACAAATTATTTTAGAATTTAATGTAAAATAATTTCCCATTACAGGTCACTCTAGCGTTTTAGGGCAGTTAACTGGGGGTTTTTTTTCTATGGGAGATAAATCCTGTATGCTTTTTGTTTTTTTTTTTGTTTTTTGATTTTTTTAAAGAAGATTATGTGTGGTTTTTAGATGGTTTCTATGCAATGAAAATATGGGGAGGGTTGCCATTCGAACTTTGAATTAATTGTAGGGCTAAGGGAAATTATGTGTGAACATACTGAAGACTTGACAGAAACAAAAACAATATTAGAGAAGGGGGGGGCGTTTAGTTTCACAAAAATTTAATGTAAAATAATTCACCATTTCCAGGCCATTCTAGCATTTTAGGACAGTTAATCTTTATGGGAGATAAATCATGTGCATTTTTTTTAAAGGAAGAAACTATTTTTTTTGTTTGTTTGTTTTAGATGCTTGTATGTGGCTTACAGAGATATTTTGTTGGAGGGGCTTGCCACTCGAACTTAGTGGGTTTGTTAGGGTTAAAGAGTATTTTAGGAGGAGACTTACCACTCATAACTGGGGTGAGGTTAAGAAAGCATTTTTTCAAAGAGAGCGTTCATCACTCATATTTACTTTTAGTGGTTCATAATTATTGGCTTTTGAAATGTTATGGATTAAACTCTGAATATCACATTATGTAAAAAAAAATATATATATATAACAAATGTTATGCAAAGCATTAAGCAAGATAAGTTACTTTTCTATCTAACTGAATAAGTTTTTACTGTTTTTATTTAATGTAAAATATTTATTTGGTTCGAAAAGTAGATAATATTCAGCGCTACCCGAAAAGAAAATATGGCCGCAATTTCTATTTACATTTTTCAAGTCTTGATAATCACTTCAAAATAAGAAATAAAACAAAATGGTGAATGAAATCCACCCAATAAATGTCACGGTAACATTTATTGGGTGGGTTTCAAAAATGTAAAGAGACATTGTGGCCACTTTTCTTGTTCTTCGTGTTTCATGTGTGAGGATGCCCACGGATAAAATATAACATAAAACCAGTCGTTGTGTTTACTCGGCAATCATCTTTATTTATTCCTCTTCTTACACCGGTCACCTCTAAGGGGCATTACTCCAAACGGTGTAACACCTGTTGTTGTTCATGCAACATCTTCCCTTTTCTCAAAGAAAGGAGAAAACAAACAACAAAAAAAACGTCTGAACGGAATTAAAATAAAATATATATAAAAAAGTGACCTAGGCATTCATTGGGCAGACTACCATCCTGCCTAACAGGAATTATTCTGCCCTTCCCTACTTTATTTTGCGTAGTCCCTGAATCTCACAGGATCTCTCACTACTCTTCCCGACCGTGTTGTCCGTAGGCTTGCTTTTGTTTGTTCCGGGCTTGATATCATTGGGGGTGGTGTCGGGTTAACTCCCTCTCCCAATTCACCTTCATACCCAGGTTGGCCTGTGTCATCTCTCTCTTCTATGCTGTTACCTTCATTCCTGACTATTTCGCTCTGCACTCCGCATGGCTGGTGAATCAACGATGTAAGTGGGGGTGCTTCTGCAGTTTTTTTTCAAGTCGACCCTATTCCGTCAATATAGCTCCCCATTCACTTTTACAGTCTCTCCCATACTATTGCCTTCTTCCACTCTCTCTGACCCTTTATGTGAGGTTTCATCCGTACTACATCTCCAGGATGTAACGGTTGAAGTGGTTTCACTTTGTGGTTAAAAAACTGTTCTTGTCTCCTGCTGTCTCGTTTGACACACTTTTTGATATTTTTGGCCAATTCTGCTCTGAGTAACTCCTCTCTAGTTGGGAGAAGCATTTTTGTTCTCCTTGACATCAGCTTCTGAGCTGGTGATAAGAGACCCTTAGATGGTGTATTCCTATGATCCAACATTGCTAGGTATGGATCAGCCTTATCCTCCATCGCTTTCCGGAAAAGGTTCTTTGCCATTTTTACTGCAGATTCCACTTTCCTATTCGCCTTGCTATTGTATGGACTGACAGGTGTATGTATAAAACACCACTTTTTAGCAAAGGTGGAAAATTCCTGGCTGCTAAACTGAGGCCCATTATAAGTTACCACCTGATCTGGTATTCCATGTCGTGCAAAATGATGTTTCAGTTTGGTTACTACTGTCTTAGCTTCTGTATTTTGAAGATGATCAATTTCCCAGAAGTTGCTCATGTAATCCACAGTACAAAGATAGTCTCTATCTGTAAACTTAAACAGGTCCACTCCCACTTTCGCCCAGGGTCTGTCAGGAACTTCATGAGCCATTAATGGTTCGGCTAGATTGGCTACTTCGTATTTTCTGCATGTGGGGCATTTTGAAACATAGTCTCTGATCTCACTGTTCATGTTTAGCCAATACAAACATTCTCTTGCCCTTCTGCAACATCCTTCTATTCCTAGGTGTGTAGAATGCAGATTCTCCTTCAGTATAGCCCGCTGGGTAATTGGAACCACTACACGATTACCCCTGAAAATTAACCCATCTTGTACAGTCATTTCATTTCGTATACCAAAAAACGGTCTCACCGCTGGGTCAAGATGTTTTTTTTCGTCTGGCCATCCCTCCACAATTACTTGCTGCAACTGCTGCATGCTTCGGTCTTCTTTTGTGGCTGAGCGCAGTTCAAGCAGCCTCCTCTCTGTTACAGGAATGTATTCAGCTTCCTTGACATCATCTTCATTGTCCATATCTTCGCTGTTCACTCCGTGGATATATGCTCTTGATAGCGTGTCTGCAAGGAACATCTTCCTACCTGGATGGTACAGAACGGTAGCATCGTAAGCCTGTAATCGCATCAGCATGTTTTGCAGTCGTTTGGGGCATTTTCCCAACTCTTTTTTTCATGATAGCTTCTAATCGCCTTTGATCGGTCAGTACCGTTATCTGTCGACCAAACGTATATTGATGAGACCATTCGGTAGCATAGACTACTACTAGCAGTTCCTTTTTCAATTTGCGCATATCGGGTTTCTGTGTCAGTCAGCGCACGGCTGATATAGGCTAGAGGTTGACCTTCCTGCAGTAGTGCAGCCCCCATACACTTCTCACTTGCATCACATTGAATGACCAAAGGTTTGTTGGGTTCATAGTATCTCAATACTGGTGCCTCACTCACTAACCTTTTAATTTTTTCAAAAGCTCTTTCATGAATTTGACACCACGTCCATGGCACATCTGCCTTCACTAAATTCCGAATTGGACCCATCACGTCGGAAATATGTGGCAGAAACTTTGCCAAGTAGTTCACAAATCCAGCCAATCTTTGCACGCCTTTAACATCTGTTGGGCATTGCATCTCTTTTTTAGATTTTACCTTCCCAGGATCAGGAAGTAACTCATCACTGGTTATCGTGTGACCTAGGAAAGATGTTTGTCGTAGGTTCAATTTTCCAGCATTCAATCGAATCCCACGATCACAGCATCTCTGCAACAGTTTTCTCAGTTTTTTGTCATGATCAGCTGTTGCTTCCTCCATTATTTTACCTTTCCCAATCACCAGAAGATCATCTGCTTTGTTGATCACACCCTCTAAATCCCATACATTGTTAACGAGGACCTTTTGAAATATCTCTGGAGATGGAGTAATCCCAAATGGTAAAGCCTGCCACTGAAACCGACCAAATGGCATGGTAAATGTAGTCAAACGACTGCTGATTTCATCCAATTTCAAATGCCAAAATCCATCTCGTAAATCCAGGGTGGAAAATACTTTGCTGTCAGCCAGTTCTGGCAGCAAATCATCCAATGTAGGTAGTTGGAAATGTTCCCTTTTCAAAGCTTTATTTAGTGGTCTTGGGTCTATGCAAATCCTTAGATTTCCATTTTGCTTCATCACCAATGCCAATGCACTTACCCATGGAGTTGGCTCACTTACTGGTTCAATAACTTTCTTTTTAACCAGTTTCTCCAATTCAACTTTTAATTTGTCTTTCAGTGCGACTGGCACTCTTCGTGCTGCAGCTACATTTGGTGTTACTGCTGTATCCACCTCCAAATGTACCGCTCCAGGTAACTGACCCAATTCCTCCTTAAATACATCTCTGAACTCGTTTATAATGCTGTCAGAGTTCTGGCTGCTGGATTCATCCACTTGGGAAATTTTGGCTATCATTTTGAATTGGTCCTGGTTGATTGTGATGAGTGCCATCTTCTGAATTGCATTTGCTCTCAGTAAAGGATGGAAATGCTCTTTTACAATGACAAACTTAACTGCATATTTTTGTCCAGTTTTGGGGTTTATCATTTTGACTCGACACTCTCCCAATGGCTTCACTTCTGTTCCATTCCACATGACCAGTTTCTTATTTGAAGGCGCCAGTGTTTCCCCATTACATGCTTCTCATTCAGTATGTTTACTGATGCTCCACTGTCAAGCTGAAAAATAATTGGCTTTCCTTTCACCATCATTTCCGCCTTTATCACCTCATGATTCACAGCGTTAACTTTTTCTTTTATTGTTACACTGTCTACCTGCCTATAGTCTGAAGAACTACTACTGTCATCTTGATCCTCATATTGTTGCGTTTTGACAGTCTGCACCTTCTTTTTCCTTGCTAGTCTGCATTTCGCAGAAAAATGATTTTTTCTCTTACAGTTGTAGCATGTCTTGCCAAATGCAGGACATACTTCCTTGTTCGGTCCATGTTGCAGTGTACACACTCGGCATTCTCTCACAGTTTTTTCCCCTGGCTTTTTCTTGTGTCTGAACTTCACTCGGTTCACTCTCTCAGGCCTTAGGATACTGGCTTGTAACGTAGCATTTTTAGACAGCTTACAAATGTCTATACATCTTTGTAAATCCAGCTGTCTTATTTTAAGTAAATCAGCTTGTGTCTGAGGGTTACGTATTCCCAGCACTACTTGATCTCTGAGTACTGAGGAAACGCAATTGTCACAAAAATTGCACGTTTTTACTAACGTCCGAAGTGCCATAATAAAAGATTCCATGGTCTCCGTTTCTCCTTGCTTTCTCGTGTGAAAAACATAACGCTCGTAAGTTTCATTTGTTTCCCCTATAGCATATTTATCAAACGCCTGAATAATTTCCGTAGGCGTTCTTTCATCTTTGGGCGTTAAAAAGTGAAACCCGTAGTACACTTTCAAAGCATCATTCCCTAATGTATGAAGCAAAAGTGCAGTTTGATATTGTATCAACTGGGTTGTCAGATATGTAATAATAGCATAATTATGACATTTCAGCTTAAATAGCTTCTAATTCTCTGTCAAATTCTGCTCCATACAAAGGGGTGGTGGTAGTCTTATGCCAGCTACTGGTCTGTTTTATTGCACTCATGTCTCCTTCTGACATTTTTTTTTTTTTTCCTCACCACCTTGTGGCGTCGTAATTTTCACACCAAAAAATTAAACGTTACTTATCTGTTTTTTTTTTCTTCTTTTTCTGATACCTTTCCACCGTTTTGTTTTTTCTTCTCTTTATTGTACATCCCACCGCCATCACCATGTTTCATGTGTGAGGATGCCCACAGATAAAATATAACATAAAACCAGTCGTTGTGTTTACTCGCCAACCATCTTTATTTATTCCTCTTCTTACACCGGTCACCTCCAAGGGGCGTTATTCCAAACGGTGTAACACCTGTTGCTGTTCATGCAACACTTCGATAACGCTCGCTCAACACTACTTTTTTTTCGAACCGAAGAAACATTTTACATTAAAAATAAAAAAACAAATAAATAAATAAATAAAATAAAAAGTATTCAGTTAGGTAGAAAAGTAACTTATCTTGCCTTTGATAAAATTTGTTTTTGACAACTTTTTCATACCTCAGTGGATTGGAATACAAACCGTTACTTCATTTTTGTTTTGTTGTCTTAACTGCAAAATGCTGTTTCAATTTCAAATAAATATCTTACAGAAAGTATATATATATATATATATATATATATATATATATATATATATATATATATATATATATATATATATATATATATATATAGAGAGAGAGAGAGAGAGAGAGAGAGTGTGTGTGTGTGTGTTCGACAGGTAAATAAGTCAGCAAAAGTTATATTTAGTTTTAATTTAATTATGAAATTTCAAATTTCAAAGAAAATTCCATAAATTTGTTGATTTCTATTTTCGAGGTTGAAGGTGTTTATTCCATAGACCGTTTATACTTTGCTGGAGCAGGTCATAAAAACAGCTTTCGCTTAATAAGTAGAAAAAAAAATGAGATAAAAAGCTTCCTAATTGTAGTTTGATGTGTTTTCTAACTGCTTGTAGAATTTCAAGAATATTGATATAGATTTTGAGGATTTGTATTACTGTACACAGATTCGAAAAAAGTTGTCAAAAAACAAATATATAACAAATAAATGTTATCAAAAGCAAGATAAGTTACTTTTCTATCTAACTGGATAAATTTAGTGTTTTTATTTAATGTAACATGCTTATTCAGCTTGAAAAACCTACAATGTTTACCGATGTATTGGAAAATTTAAAATGGCGCCCGACTCTCTCTTGAAACGGTAAGTTTGGGGAAAAGAGTTAAAAATAAAAAAACTAGACAAAATACTGTAAGAAATAGCTTAATATATCTTACCGTGACAACGTTACATAGGCTGACATGTATTCGGCGGGTTTTTAATTGTATTTTGTATTTTTAACTCTTTTTCTCAAACTTACCTTCTCAAAGAGAGAGTCGGGCGCCATTTTAATTTTTCCAATACATCGGTAAACACTATGTCTTTTTTTTTTTTTTTTTTTTTTTTTTTTTTTACAACTCAAATCTGTGTGTATAGTAATACAAATGAGATTTTGATACTTATTTTGATTTTAAAAAAAAAAACATTTGTGCCTGTTTAATTCGCTGTTCAAAACTAATGCAATGAATAGAAGTGCATGCAACTTTATATCTACAAAAGTTTATTTTATTTTTTTAACCATGTTTTTAAATTTGACTAGAAATGTGAGAAATTGCAACAGATTCATAATGCCAAATTAGTTGGGATTGTTATTATATATTTTGAAAACAAACAGTTCTAAACTAATGTTATTCTGATAACAAAATAGCTCCAATTAAACATGAGAACATTTATATTCATATTTTTTTTTTTTTTCTTAATTCGTTCTTGAATAAAAATTAAAGGACGTGTGTTGTTTACACTGTTCTATTGCTAATACTACAGCTGCTGCTACTAATATTAATTTCATTTGTCCAAACTCGAGAATTAGAAACTTTTTTTTTGGGGGGGGGGGGGGTCCTTTTAAATTATTATCAATTACTGTGGTCCTACTCAACATACAATAATACTTGATAATAATAATTGATAAAGATAGTAAAAAGATTGATTTACTTACTAGTGGGTGTCTGAAGAATTGTTTTTTTTTTTTTGGTTTTTTTTTTCAAAATGTTCGATACTCGTCTTATTTTTAACACAAAAAAAAAAAAAATGGGCAAAAATATTTCAGACACTTGACAGTATTAAGATTAACACCTCTTCTGATTGTTTCCCAAATTTCATGAAGAAATTCTTCATACAATCACGGTATGGGCCTTTAGAAATGAGGGAGTTTCATTACAAAACCTTACTGAAAACGCCATTTTATGACATTCACATTTTTATCACATTATTTACTTAAAACTCTTAAAATATATAATATACATTCATATTTATTAATTCATTTAAAAGTATATTCATTTCCGAACAAAACAGTAATTTGAAGACTTGAAGTGCTTTGGTTTAAAAAATATGGCTATTTTAGTAGAACTGTGATTATCCAAAACGTTTTTTCTGTCCGTGTGTATTACTACTTTAAGGCAGGATTGTAGATAGCTCGAACTGAGCATGAATTAGTCCTGACTATATTTAGAATATTTGTAATATAGTATCTTGCTATTTTTTGTACGAGTTTGTTTCATGTCAATGCCATATCACTCATCTTTTTTTTTTTTCTTTTAAAGAAATGATGTCAATTCAGATGATAATATTTGGAATGGTCTCAGCTGTATGGTATTTATCTTTCTAGTTATCAGTGTATTGGCATTTCCAAATGGTGAGTTTTCATGTTTTTCTTGTTTTCAATATTTCAATTTCTGTTGTTGCTTATAGCATTCTAGTTTTGCTACAATTTTAAAGCTTGTGATCAGTTATACATTTGTAGACTTATGCATTGATCCATAGCCATGATGTATTTCTCATTACATACAAATACAAGCATTTTTCTGGCAAAGGGAGAAGAAAAAGCTGTATTTTAGGTTTGCAGTATCTTGCGTGAACAGTCACCAGAGATGTCAGAAATTTTCTGTTTCTATGCCTATCCTTGTGGCCATGTCACTAATAAGGGTGCTGGAGGTAAACATTTTATCTGGGCTGACATTATCTGCCTGATAGTCAGGGACCTTTTGGTGGGGCTTCTCGATGCCATATTAGTGGATAATTGTTACGGCTGTACCTTTACCTGTGTTAAATAGAGAAGTAGTCAACCACCTCAGCAAAAATAACCTTCTTAGTGATATGCAATATGGTTTCCATTCTGCTAGATCTACAGCAGATGTGCTTACAGTTATTTCTCATAGGATTAGCAAAACTCTCGATGGAGACTTCCTTTCTAGGGCAATTGCTCTTGACATATCAAAGGCCTTTAATAGCATAAAGGTTTACTTCACAAGATCTCCAGCTATAGTATAGCTGGAAATGTCTTTTCAATTATTAAACATTTCTCTCTGATAGGTTCATAAGAGTAGTGGTTGATAAGCAGAAATCAGAAGCTCATATTAATGCTGGAGTCCCTCAAGGGTCCATCCTGGACCCAATTCTCTCCCTGATCTACATCAATGATCTTCCAGATCATTTGTAGACATTTTTGCTGATGACATCATGGCAGCACATCCAAGTTCATAAACGGCCAAGTTCTCTCTG
The DNA here is from genome assembly GCF_053919585.1 of Euprymna scolopes. Lineage (NCBI taxonomy): Eukaryota > Metazoa > Mollusca > Cephalopoda > Sepiida > Sepiolidae > Euprymna > Euprymna scolopes. The sequence continues at coordinate 108,452,450 of NC_136497.1, read as the reverse complement.
ATTCTCTCTCCTCTGATCTTGAGTATGTGGTACAATGAGGAAAAAAGTGGCTGGTTACTTTTAATGCATCTAAAACCAAGCTCTGATCCTCATCTGGCATCAATTGAAATAAATGGCTCCCATCTTGGGGAGGCTCCATGTTTTGACAAGCTTCTAGGCTTGACCTTTACTCCTGATCTAAAATGTACATCAAATCCGTTGCCAAGGTCGCTGGAAAAATGATGGGATCCTTCTATCGATCCAGCAATTCTTTACCTATATAAGAGCCAGGTATGTCCAAGGATGTCACATCTGGGTAGAAGCTGTTAGGAAGACCTTATCCTGCCTTTACAGTTCAGAATAGACTTCGTAGCCTAGTGGGGAAATGCTCTTTTATTTTCCCTGCAACCTCTTTCTCACAGAAGAAACGTTATGAGCCTGTCTCTGTTTTATCGTTATTTTCATGGCAAGTGCTCGTCTGAGCTCCAATCTATACCCCTCCTTACCAAACATTCACTCGAATGTTTCAAAGTATTCTAACCACTGCACCACGGGTCTTGCAAGGACTTCTATTCAGTCATGGCTGTTGAAACGAGAGCACGCTACCCCCATGAATTAAATAAAGAGTTCTGTTTGAAATTCTGTGCTGATTCCTGAGTTTAACAGAAAGATTCCCATGTTCAACAATATACACCTGAAGGTCAGAGGTTACATTGACTGAAAGTGTTGTAACATGTTTATTCAGCTCGAAAAACAGTGTTTACCGATGTATTCGAAAAATTGAAATGGCGGCCGACTCTCTCTTTGAGGCAGTAAGTTTGGAAAAATGAGTTATAAATAAAAAACCAGACAAAATACTGTTAGAAACTTGCTCAATATATGTTACCGTGACATAGGCGGATATATATTTGTCTAGTTTTTAACTCATTTTCCCAAATTTACCGCCTCAAACACTATTTTTCGAGCTGAATAAACATGTTACATTAAATAAAAACACTAAAAACATATCCAGTTAGGTAGAAAAGTAACTTATCTTGCCTTTGATAACATTTATTTGTTATATATATTTGTTTTTTGACAACTTTTTCAAATCTATGTGTACAGTAATACAAACAAGATTTTCATACATCTTTTGATTTGGAAAAAAACATTTGTGACTGTTCGCAGTAAAACATTGTTTTAATTCGCTGTTCAAAACTAATGCAATGAATAAAAGTGCATGCAAGCTATATATCTACAAAAGTTTATTTTGTCTTTTTAACCATGTTTTTAAATTTGACTAGAAATGTGAGAAATTGCAATAGATTGGTTGGGATTGTTATTATATATTTTGAAAACCGAATAGTTGTAAACTAATGTTATTCTGATAATAAAATAGCTCCAATTAAACATATAAGAACATTTATATTCATATTTTAATTTTTTTCTTAATTCGTTCTTGAATAAAAATTAAAGGACGTGTGTTGTTTACACTGTTCTATTGCTAATACTACAAACTCGTCCAAACTCGAGAATTAGAAACTTTTTTTTTGGGGGGGGGTCCTTTTAAATTATTATCAATTACTGCGGTCCTACTCAACATACAATAATACTTGATAATAATAATTGATAAAGATAGTAAAAAGATTGATTTACTTACTAGTGGGTGTCCGAAGAAATTTTTCTTTCAAAATGTTCAATACTCGTCATATTAAAGTCTTATTTTTAACACAAAAAAAAAAATAGTCAAAAATATTTCGGACACTTGACAGTATTAAGATTAACACCTCTTCTGATTGTTTCCCAAATTTCATGAAGAAATCCTTCATGCAATCATGGTACGGGCCTTTAGAAATGAGGGAGGGTCATTACAAAACCTTACCGAAAGCACCATTTTATGACATTCACATAAAATATATAATGTACATTCATATTTATTAATTCATTTGAAAGTATATATATTTCCGAACAAAACAGTAGAAATTTGAAGACTTGAAGTGCTTTGGTTTTAAAAAAATATAGCTATTTTAGTAGAACTACCTTGAAATCTGTGATTACCCAAAGCGTTTTTTCTGTCCGTGTGTATTACTAGCCTAAACAATCCATATTAGAACTCAATTGACCTTTAATGTAAGTTAAAATAAAGATTTGTACTGAAAAGAATAGTTTATCCACTGTAGCTCTGAAAGACAAATATTAATATGATGATTGTACCCTGCTTTTATTAATTGCTGTCACATAGATGCTGCTGAGTTATAAACTAGGAAGATGTTGCAAAGGTAGATAATAAAATGCTGGTGGTTGTCATTACTAGATTTTGAGTACCTAGAATTATTTTTATAATATTCCAACTCTTATCTTGATATTTAAGATTGGACAATATTTTATAATATTCTAACAGATGTTGATATTATCTTGATATTGAAGATTGGACATGATTTTATAATATTGCAGCTGATGTTGGTATTATCTTGATATTGTAGATTGGACATGATTTTATAATATTGCAGCTGATGTTGGTATTATCTTGATATTGTAGATTGGACAAGATTTTATAATATTCCAGCTGATGTTGGTATTATCTTGATTTGACAAGATTTTGATATCTATATTATTTTGATATAGAAGATTGGTCATAGGTTTAAAATATTCCAGCTGATGTTGGTTTTACAATGATATTGAAGATTGGACAAGATTTTATAATATTCTTGTTGATGTTGGTGTTATCTAATATTGAAGATCGGATATGAGTTTATAATATTCTAGCTGATGTTGGTATTATCTTGATATTAAAGATTTGACAAGATTTGAGAATATCCCAGCTGATGTTGGTATTATCTTGATATTGTAGACTGGACCAGATTTTATAATATTCTAGCTAGTGTTGGTATTATCTTGATATTGTAGACTGGACAAGAGTTTATAATATTCCAGCTAATGTTGGTATTATCTTGATATTCTAGACTGGACTAGATTTTATATTCCAGCTGATGTTGGTGTTATCTTGATATTGTAAATTAGACAAGATTTTATAATATTCTAGCTAGTGTTGGTATTATCTTGATATTGTAGACTGGACAAGAGTTTATAATATTCCAGCTAATGTTGGTATTATCTTGATATTCTAGACTGGACTAGATTTTATATTCCAGCTAATGTTGGTGTTATCTTGATATTGTAAATTAGACAAGATTTTATAATATTCTAGCTAGTGTTGGTATTATCTTGATATTGTAGACTGGACAAGAGTTTATAATATTCCAGCTAATGTTGGTATTATCTTGATATTCTAGACTTGACTAGATTTTATATTCCAGCTGATGTTGGTATTATCTTGATATTATAAATTAGACAAGATTTTATAATATTCTAGCTAGTGTTGGTATTATCTTGATATTGTAGACTGGACAAGAGTTTATAATATTCCAGCTAATGTTGGTATTATCTTGATATTGTAGACTGGACTAGATTTTATATTCCAGCTGATGTTGGTATTATCTTGATATTGTAAATTAGACAAGATTTTATAATATTCTAGCTAGTGTTGGTATTATCTTGATATTGTAGACTGGACAAGAGTTTATAATATTCCAGCTAATGTTGGTATTATCTTGATATTGTAGACTGGACAAGAGTTTATAATATTCCAGCTAATGTTGGTATTATCTTGATATTGTAGACTTGACTAGATTTTATATTCCAGCTGATGTTGGTGTTATCTTGATATTGTAAATTAGACAAGATTTTATAATATTCTAGCTAGTGTTGGTATTATCTTGATATTGTAGACTGGACAAGAGTTTATAATATTCCAGCTAATGTTGGTATTATCTTGATATTGTAGACTTGACTAGATTTTATATTCCAGCTGATGTTGGTGTTATCTTGATATTGTAAATTAGACAAGATTTTATAATATTCTAGCTAGTGTTGGTATTATCTTGATATTGTAGACTGGACAAGATTTTATAATATTCTAGCTAGTGTTGGTATTATCTTGATATTGTAGACTGGACTAGATTTTATAATATTCCAGCTAATGTTGGTATTATCTTGATATTGTAGACTGGACAAGAGTTTATAATATTCCAGCTAATGTTGGTATTATCTTGATATTGTAGACTGGACAAGAGTTTATAATATTCCAGCTAATGTTGGTATTATCTTGATATTGTAGACTGGACAAGATTTTATAATATTCCAGCTAATGTTGGTATTATCTTGATATTGTAGACTGGACAAGAGTTTATAATATTCCAGCTAATGTTGGTATTATCTTGATATTGTAGACTGGACAAGAGTTTATAATATTCCAGCTAATGTTGGTATTATCTTGATATTGTAGACTGGACAAGAGTTTATAATATTCCAGCTAATGTTGGTATTATCTTGATATTGTAGACTGGACAAGATTTTATAATATTCCAGCTAATGTTGGTATTATCTTGATATTGTAGACTGGACAAGAGTTTATAATATTCCAGCTAATGTTGGTATTATCTTGATATTGTAGACTTGACTAGATTTTATATTCCAGCTGATGTTGGTGTTATCTTGATATTGTAAATTAGACAAGATTTTATAATATTCTAGCTAGTGTTGGTATTATCTTGATATTGTAGACTGGACAAGAGTTTATAATATTCCAGCTAATGTTGGTATTATCTTGATATTGTAGACTTGACTAGATTTTATATTCCAGCTGATGTTGGTATTATCTTGATATTGTAAATTAGACAAGAGTTTATAATATTCTAGCTAGTGTTGGTATTATCTTGATATTGTAGACTGGACAAGAGTTTATAATATTCCAGCTAATGTTGGTATTATCTTGATATTGTAGACTGGACTAGATTTTATATTCCAGCTGATGTTGGTATTATCTTGATATTGTAAATTAGACAAGAGTTTATAATATTCTAGCTAGTGTTGGTATTATCTTGATATTGTAGACTGGACAAGAGTTTATAATATTCCAGCTAATGTTGGTATTATCTTGATATTCTAGACTGGACTAGATTTTATATTCCAGCTGATGTTGGTGTTATCTTGATATTGTAAATTAGACAAGATTTTATAATATTCTAGCTAGTGTTGGTATTATCTTGATATTGTAGACTGGACAAGAGTTTATAATATTCCAGCTAATGTTGGTATTATCTTGATATTCTAGACTGGACTAGATTTTATATTCCAGCTAATGTTGGTGTTATCTTGATATTGTAAATTAGACAAGATTTTATAATATTCTAGCTAGTGTTGGTATTATCTTGATATTGTAGACTGGACAAGAGTTTATAATATTCCAGCTAATGTTGGTATTATCTTGATATTCTAGACTTGACTAGATTTTATATTCCAGCTGATGTTGGTATTATCTTGATATTATAAATTAGACAAGATTTTATAATATTCTAGCTAGTGTTGGTATTATCTTGATATTGTAGACTGGACAAGAGTTTATAATATTCCAGCTAATGTTGGTATTATCTTGATATTGTAGACTGGACGAGAGTTTATAATATTCCAGCTAATGTTGGTATTATCTTGATATTGTAGACTGGACTAGATTTTATATTCCAGCTGATGTTGGTATTATCTTGATATTGTAAATTAGACAAGATTTTATAATATTCTAGCTAGTGTTGGTATTATCTTGATATTGTAGACTGGACAAGAGTTTATAATATTCCAGCTAATGTTGGTATTATCTTGATATTGTAGACTTGACTAGATTTTATATTCCAGCTGATGTTGGTGTTATCTTGATATTGTAAATTAGACAAGATTTTATAATATTCTAGCTAGTGTTGGTATTATCTTGATATTGTAGACTGGACAAGAGTTTATAATATTCCAGCTAATGTTGGTATTATCTTGATATTCTAGACTTGACTAGATTTTATATTCCAGCTGATGTTGGTATTATCTTGATATTGTAAATTAGACAAGATTTTATAATATTCTAGCTAGTGTTGGTATTATCTTGATATTGTAGACTGGACAAGAGTTTATAATATTCCAGCTAATGTTGGTATTATCTTGATATTGTAGACTGGACTAGATTTTATATTCCAGCTGATGTTGGTATTATCTTGATATTGTAAATTAGACAAGAGTTTATAATATTCTAGCTAGTGTTGGTATTATCTTGATATTGTAGACTGGACAAGAGTTTATAATATTCCAGCTAATGTTGGTATTATCTTGATATTGTAGACTGGACTAGATTTTATATTCCAGCTGATGTTGGTATTATCTTGATATTGTAAATTAGACAAGATTTTATAATATTCTAGCTAATGTTGGTATTATCTTGATATTGTAGACTGGACAAGAGTTTATAATATTCCAGCTAATGTTGGTATTATCTTGATATTGTAGACTGGACAAGAGTTTATAATATTCCAGCTAATGTTGGTATTATCTTGATATTGTAGACTGGACTAGATTTTATATTCCAGCTTATGTTGATATTATCTTGATATTGTAAATTAGACAAGAGTTTATAATATTCTAGCTAATGTTGGTATTATCTTGATATTGTAGACTGGACAAGAGTTTATAATATTCCAGCTAATGTTGGTATTATCTTGATATTGTAGACTGGACAAGAGTTTATAATATTCCAGCTAATGTTGGTATTATCTTGATATTGTAGACTGGACTAGATTTTATATTCCAGCTTATGTTGATATTATCTTGATATTGTAAATTAGACAAGAGTTTATAATATTCTAGCTAATGTTGGTATTATCTTGATATTGTAGACTGGACAAGAGTTTATAATATTCCAGCTAATGTTGGTATTATCTTGATATTGTAGACTGGACAAGAGTTTATAATATTCCAGCTAATGTTGGTATTATCTTGATATTGTAGACTGGACTAGATTTTATATTCCAGCTTATGTTGGTATTATCTTGATATTGTAAATTAGACAAGAGTTTATAATATTCTAGCTAATGTTGGTATTATCTTGATATTGTAGACTGGACAAGAGTTTATAATATTCCAGCTAATGTTGGTATTATCTTGATATTGTAGACTGGACAAGAGTTTATAATATTCCAGCTAATGTTGGTATTATCTTGATATTGTAGACTGGACTAGATTTTATATTCCAGCTGATGTTGGTTTTATCTTGATATTGTAAATTAGACAAGATTTTATAATATTCCAGCTGATTGATTGAGATTGTCGGACTGACTTCCTCATCTTGGTTGTTATAGTCACAACGTTTTGGCCGTTTTGCCCTCCGGCCTTCATCAGGTGTTTTGTATCAGACTGGGGAACCATTTGTTAGGAGTCTCGAACCCAACTCTTTTACGGGGGTACCTACTGGGGGGGACATAGTTGCTGATTCTCTCTTTTGAATGTTACTTTTCACTGCCTTCGTTCAGAATTGAACTCAGCACCTTTGGGTAACTGTAAACTTTGATACAACGTCTAGGACCACTCGGCCATATGTCACTAGGACAATTCTTAGTTGGTTTTTTAATGTTAAACCTATGTTGTTATTCAAGGTTTTCTCTCTCTATCAGAGGTGTCCAGATTGCATTCAGCTCTATGCTTGGTTTGCTCAGTAGGTTTTATGTCCGAGCATGTGAGCTGTTTCTTTAAGTTTTCTCACTTTTCAGTGGGTCTCTCTGTTTCTTATTTTTACTTCATTCCATAGGGGGCGATGGTCCCCCCTCTCCATCCAGCCATGGGTGGCTATACCCGATTTTTCCGTCTCCCCTTTAGTTACCGCTTTTCAGTGTTCTTCCACCCTTACTTTAAGGGGACGGCATGTTTCACTCTTGTAAACCTTTCTGCAACTGCATGGGATGGAATATATGCAGTTCTTGGTCATGTTCTCCTCCATGCGGGGCTTCACTCGTACCAGGTGTCGTCTGAGTGTTGACTGGCTCTTGAATACCGTCCATGAGGCGCATATTCTCTGAATCTTTACGGAGATGCCTCGTATGTATGGTAGGCAGACCGTTTAAGGTTTTTGGCTTTCATTCTCCTCTCTTTTACTATTAACATGTCTGGTGGATAGTATGCTATCGGGGTAGTTGTTACGACGGAGGGTATTCTTCAACCTGACCATTTCTTGGTGGTATGTAATGGTGTCGCTACTTATTGTCTCCTGATGAAGGCCGGAGGGCAAACGGCTGAAACGTTGATATTGTAGGCTGGACTAGATTTTATAATATTCTATCTGGTGGTGTATTATCTTGATATTGAAGATTTGAAAAGATTTTATAATATTCCAGCTGATGTTGGTATTATCTTGATATTCAAGATTGGACAAGATTTCATGATATTCTAGCTGATTAATATATAATGCTCATCTCAAAAATGAATTCCAATTAAGGAATAATATATATATATATACCAATCGGTACGGACCCGACTATGGAAGATCAGATAAATAAATGTGGATTCATAAGATCAAAGAATCCAACCTTGATCGCCCTTCGGGGTCCGTGGCGCAGTTGATAGAGACGTTGAATCTCTACAGTTCCAGATGAGCATTGTCTGAAGATAGCGGTTTCAATACCACCCAAAGCGTGCCAAAGGTTAATTGGCCAAAACGTGGTGAGACGACAACAACTACGGATGGCAGTGATGGCTGAGAATGCAGTTAGGAGATTCAAAGTTCCTATCCGTCGCGGTTACCACCTGATGAAGGCCAAAGGAATAGTTGGCCGAAACGTGAATAAACACAACCAATAAAAGATTAAAAAAAAAACAACTAATTAAATATTTTAAAAAAAAAAAACAACTAATTAAATATTTAAAAAAAAAAAAACAACTAATTAAATATTTAAAAAAAAAACAACTAATTAAATATTTAAAAAAAAAAAAAAACAACTAATTAAATATTTTAAACTCATGACCAATCTTCAATATCAAAATAATATAGACATCCGCTAGAATATATATATTATTCCTTAATTGGAATTTATTTTGAGATGAGCATTATATATTAATCTATTTTTATTTCGGACTATTATTCTCATGAATAATAGTCCGAAATAAAAATAGATTAATATATAATGCTCATCTCAAAATAAATTCCAATTAAGGAATAATATATATATTCTAGCGGATGTCTATATTATTTTGATATTGAAGATTGGTCATGAGTTTAAAATATTCCAGCTGATGTTGGTGTTATAATGATATTGAAGATTGGACAAGATTTTATAATATTCCAGCTGATGTTCGTATTATCTTGATATTGTACATTGGACAAGATTTTAAAATATTCCAGCAAATCTTGGTATTATCTTTATATTGTAGACTGGACTAGATTTTATAATATTCCAGTTGATATTGGTGTTATTTGATATTAAAGATTGGACAAGATTTTATAATATTCCAGCTGATGTTGGTATTATCTTGATATTATAGATTGGAAAAGATTTTACATTATTCCAGCTGATATTGGTGTTATTTACAATTATAGATTGGACAAGATTTTATTAATATTCCAGTTGGTATTATCTTGATATTAAAGTTTGGACAAGTTTTTATAATATTCTAGGTGATGTCAGAATTATTTTGATATTGAAGATTGGATAAGATTTTATAATATTCTAGCTGATGTTGGTGTCAAATGATATTGAAGATTGGACAATATTTTATAATATTCTAGCTGATGTTAGTGTTATAATGATATTGGAGATTGGACAAGATTTTATAATATTCTAGCTGATGTTGGTGTTACAATGATATTGGAAATTGGACAAGATTTTATAATATTCTAGGTGATGTTAGTGTTATAATGATATTGAAGATTGGACAATATTTTATAATATTCTAGCTGATGTTAGTGTTATAATGATATTGAAGATTGGACAAGATTTTATAATATTCTAGCTGATGTTGGTGTTATAATGATATTGAAGATTGGACAAGATTTTATAATATTCTAGCTGATGTTGGTGTTATAATGATATTGAAGATTGGACAAGATTTTATAATATTCTAGCTGATGTTGGTGTTATAATGATATTGAAGATTGGACAAGATTTTATAATATTCTAGCTGATGTTAGTGTTATAATGATATTGGAGATTGGACAAGATTTTATAATAGTCTAGCTGATGTTGGTGTTATAATGATATTGAAGATTGGACAAGATTTTATAATATTCTAGCTGATGTTAGTGTTATAATGATATTGGAGATTGGACAAGATTTTATAATAGTCTAGCTGATGTTGGTGTTATAATGATATTGGAGATTGGACAAGATTTTATAATAGTCTAGCTGATGTTGGTGTTATAATGATATTGAAGATTGGACAAGATTTTATAATAGTCTAGCTGATGTTGGTGTTATAATGATATTGGAGATTGGACAAGATTTTATAATATTCTAGCTGATGTTAGTGTTATAATGATATTGGAGATTGGACAAGATTTTATAATAGTCTAGCTGATGTTGGTGTTATAATGATATTGGAGATTGGACAAGATTTTATAATAGTCTAGCTGATGTTAGTGTTATAATGATATTGAAGATTGGACAAGATTTTATAATAGTCTAGCTGATGTTGGTGTTATAATGATATTGGAGATTGGACAAGATTTTATAATAGTCTAGCTGATGTTGGTATTATAATGATATTGGAGATTGGACAAGATTTTATAATAGTCTAGCTGATGTTGGTGTTATAATGATATTGGAGATTGGACAAGATTTTATAATAGTCTAGCTGATGTTGGTGTTATAATGATATTGAAGATTGGACAAGATTTTATAATAGTCTAGCTGATGTTGGTGTTATTATGATATTGGAGATTGGACAAGATTTTATAATATTCTAGCTGATGTTGGTGTTATAATGATATTGAAGATTGGACAAGATTTTATAATAGTCTAGCTGATGTTGGTGTTATAATGATATTGGAGATTGGACAAGATTTTATAATATTCTAGCTGATGTTGGTGTTACAATGATATTGGAAATTGGACAAGATTTTATAATATTCTAGCTGATGTTGGTGTTATCTTGATATTGAAGATTGGACAAGATTTTATAATATTTTAGCTGATCTTGGTATTATCTTGATATTGAAGATAGGACAAGATTTTATAATATTCCAGCTGATGTTGGAGTTATCTTTATAGTGAAGATTTGACAAAATTAAGTGTTGATATACAACAGAAGTAGCTTAATTTCTGTCTCATGCAGCAGATTTGTCTAAGGAATTATTTCCAGTTAAGTTTCCAATATTGAAGTTACATGTGCATTAAATTTTTTCTCTGCAATTATATAAATGCAGCTTGTTGAGGATGTGCGTTCGTTCCTGATAGAGTCCGAAATGGCTCAACAGATTTTCTTTACAATTTACAGATCTTCAGTGTATTAGTCTGGGAGTGATCTTAAGGTTTTTCTCAGAATATCCCCGATAATTATCGGTAATCAAAACCATTATTTTAATTCATCTATCCTCAGTAAAGCCATTTTTTCCATGTTGTCGCTTAGCAACAATGATAGAACAGTGGGTCATGAAGATTCCACTGTGTGTAGGTTTATAGTGTGTCTTTTTTTTTTTTTGCATGATGTGGTCTGTTGGTTCAAATTCCGCACTTAAACTTTTTTTTTTTTCATTAACTGCAAAGACTTGAAAATTTATGTGTTTTTTTTTTTGTTTTTTTTTTTCTTTTTGCTTGACTGTAGGTCTCTAGGTTCACACCCGCATATAAATTTCTTAATGTTTTTTTTTGTTTTTGTTTTTTTGTTTTTTTTTTGTTAACTGGAAAGAAGTTTATATAAAATAATTTTATAAAAGGAACAGTAGGTTCTCTACAGTGCAATCGAGAATAACATATTTTGGACTAAGTTACTGCATGGAAGCATGTGAAGCTTCTCCCTGGGTGATTTCATGGATTTCGATGACAATAAAAATATAAGAGTGTGAAATATTCGTTGATCATTATTGAATCCAGGGCAACGTCGGGTCTCTCTGCTAGTATAACATAACTGGGATTACAAAAATAATTTTACACATGAATGGGATTATAAAAATAGCTTAACACTAAAATAAATGTGTTTTTTTTTTTTTAGTTTGTCATTGCATAAATGGTATTCTGAAAACCGGTTTCCATTATGTAAATATGATTGTAAAAAAACTGGCACAACATGAATGGTATTGTAAAAACATTTTGATGCAACAGGAATGGTATTGTAAAAGAATTTTAACACTAAATAGTATTAAAAAACAGTTTGATATTACATAAATAATATTGTAAAAAAACATTTTAATACAACATGAATGAGATTGAAAAACATTTTGGCACAACATGGGATTGTAAAAACAGTTTTCATTACATAAAATATGAATGTAAAAAAACTTATACTACATAAATAGTATTGTAAAAAAGGTTTGACACAATATGAACGGGATCAAAAAACATTTTGACATAACAGGAATGGGAGTTTAAATATAGTTTGATGCAACATGAATGATAATGTAAAAATCAGTGTGGCAGAACATGAAATGGAATTTAAAAAAAAATCTTTGATATAGCGTGAATGGAATTTAAAAAACATTTTGATACATGAATTAGCAATACTAAACCATTTGTTTCTTTACATCCATAAAACTCAAATTAAACATTATTGAAAAGAGCATAAAAAACAAAGAAATATTATCTTTAGTTTTTTTTTTAAATTGGTCCATTAGAACTGAAGTTATAATCATTCAAACTATCAAAAAATGCATGGTTCACTTGACATTTTGCCTTAAGTTAGTACTATTCAAATGCATATAAGCTTGTGACTGAAAATGGCAAGGAATTTGCATAATTTACAAAATTACTCCTCTTTAAAAAGTTGTATTTTCAGATCTTTTTTTTTTTTTTTTTACATGGAGGTCACCACTTCTCAAGGCCTGGAGGCCACTCAGGGATAAGGATTATTGCGTGTACAGTAATCAGTGAGGTAGTATTGTAGTAATCATTAGTATTGGAGATTTGATAGTGTCTTACTTAAGGGGGCAGTTTGTCAGGAACTTGTTTATGTTGGACTTGAAGACATCCAAGTTGTAGTCAGGTGGGAAACAGGCAAACGAAACAGAGTTCCACAGTTATGCACTTCTGAGAAAGAAGCTCTGCTCATGGAATCTACGTTTGGATTTAGGCACAGATAAAGAGTGGGGAAAATTATTGACAGTAGTTTCAGCCAGACTGGTGTTTCTCGTGAAAGATTGGCAAGAGAGGGGGGGGGGGAGATTGGGGCTCAGACGAGCACTTGCCAAGGAAATAACGCTAAAACAAAGACAGGCTCGCAACGTCTCTTCTGTGGGAGAAAAGGGCATCCCCCACTAAGCTACAAAGTCTATTTTGTATTCTGTCAAGGCAGGATAGGCTGTTTTTAGCAGCTCCTGCCCAGATGTGGCAGTAGTATTCCGTCCTGGGATGTACTTGGCTTTTATACAGATAGAGAATTGCATCAGTAGTGAGATATCTTCTGGAGCGGTAGAAGGATCCCACCATTTTCCCAGCATCCTTGGCAACAGACCTGATGTACGTGTTCCATTTCAGATCAGTAATGGTCAAACCCAGAAGCTTGTCAAAACATGGAGCCTCCCCAAGACGAGAGCCATCCATTTCAATTGATGCCAGATGGGGATCAGAGCGTTGATGATAAAAAGATAGAAGCTTGGTTTAGATGCATTAAAAGTAACCAGCCACCTCTTCCCCCACTGTACCACGTGCTCAAGATCAGAGGAGAGAGAATTAGAGAGAACTTTGTCATTTGCGGCCTTTGATGTGTTGCTATAGATGGTCGTGTCATCAGCATAGATGTCAACGAATGATTTAAGTATGTGTTTTGGGAGATCATTGATGTAGATCAGGAAGAGAGTTGGGCCCAGGATGAACCCCTGAGGGACACCAGCATTAATACCGTGGCCTCTGATTTCTGCCCATCACCCTACTACTCTTTTGAACCTATCGGAAAGAAATGATTTAATGATTGAGAAAACATTTCCAGTGGTACCGTAGCTGGAAATCTTGTGAAGTAGGCCCTTATGCAATACCTTATCGAAGGCCTTTGATATGTCAAGAGCAATTGCCCTGGAAAGGAAGCGTTTGTCAAGAGATTCACTAATCCTATGAGATATAACCATTAGCACATCTGCGGTAGATCTTGCAGAGCGGAAACCATATTGCATGTCACTAAGAAGGTTGTTTCTGCTGAGGGGGTTGTTTCTGCTGAGGGGGTTGACTACTTCTTTATTTAATATGGATTCCAACAACTTACTCATGACATACAGGAAACTTATTGGTCTGTACTGAGAGGGAGATGACTTTTCACCTGAATTCTTAAATACAGGGCCTGGTGCTACCAGATCAGGCCGTCTTTTGGCTTCCTGAGACGAAATGCACCTACATTGATGTTTTTTGTTTTCTGATCTTTTTTGTAAAACTTAATTTTGTTCTGCAAAAACAAAAACAACAGCCCCTCTCCCTCCCCTTTTTTATTCCCCCCCCCTCACTCCCAGACCCTGTCGGTGGAGTATCAGAATACACCGACTGCCCCCCTGCAGAGAGTAAAAGTCCCTGTTGGCCGTAGGTGGCGACTCGTAATGCCTTAGAACGGGATCCTGGTGGCTGAACAACTCACGACCTCGGAACCAAATGGTTGTGAGTTAGCAACACTCCACTTTGGCCCTTACTTCGGCTAGACGGGCGGTCGGGCAGGCTCGACCTGACCAACCGGCTAGTCATGACAGTCCCTAATAATAGTAATCCCCCATAAAGAGAAACGCAAACACATTACACTCATATAAAAAATAATAAAAAAAACACACACATACTATCATTAGGAGGCGATGGAAAGGGCCAATCAGATGGTGAAAACTGATGCTATTGACAACAAACCCTTTCTACACCTTGCTGGGTCCAAGGAAATGAAAAAAAATCGTCATAAGCAGCTATACTCACTGTTTGAGTATATCATCATTGTATCCCTGAGATGCTTGGGCGAATGGGTTTCCCCCCAACCATCTCCCAATTTAGGGCTCCGAGGAGGGTAGGGAGCAAGGATGATGAAAAAAACAAAAAATATTCTATGGCTTCCAAAAAAATTAAAAGGCCCCATCCAGAAAGCGATGAAGATGAAAACACAAACTTTCCAGAGTATATAATCTTGGAATCGCAAGATAACACACAAATAACTAAAATGTCCCCATTCAAAATCGAAAAAATTATCAACAAAAATCTGAACACAAAATAAATTAAAAAAATTAAAAAATGGAACTTTACTTATACAAGTAACTACTAAAAGTAGTGCCAAAGAAATTTTTACATGGACAAAGTTCCATGATATAAACATCAAATCCTACCCTCACAAAACCCTCAACACCTCAAAGGGAGTCGTCAGATGTCCAAAACTAAACACCTGCTCTCTAGATGAAATAAAAACAAACCTAAAAAATCAAAAAGTTATAGATACTAAAAGAGTTACAATAAAAAGAAACGAACAAACAATAAACACCAACACATACATATTAACTTTCAATACTCCCACCCCACCAACTGAACTCAAGATTGGATATATTAACATTAAAGTAGAAACATATAGCCCCAGACCACTTCGCTGCCTAAACTGCCAAAACTTTGGCCACTTCAAAGAATACTGCACCAGGAAAACAGTATGCCCAAAGTGTAGTAGTAACGAATACCAGGAAACAGAATGCCAAGGAAATATAAAATGCCCAAACTGTGGTGAGAACCATCCAGCATACTCATCGCTCTGCCAAAACTGGATCAAGGTAAAAAAAATAAATGAACTAAAATATATCAAAAACATAAGTTTTACCGAAGCCAGGAAAATTATTGAAACAGCCAGCACAACAGAACCAACTAGATCATACGCAGGTGCAACCAAAAATCAATTAAAAACAATAGAAAACACTGAACTAAAGGAAATCTCTACCCTCATAAAATCACTTTGTGAACTAGTTGAGACATTGAGGGCCACCTTACGGCAACTGCTGTCAACTCCAGCTGTACTTGGAAATAACTACCAAACAGTTGAGAGTAAAATCCCACCAGATCCCAAAAATCAAACACAATCCTCTAACAAAATACCCACACAAACTGAAAACATCCCAAAATCAAAAGAACACTCGCCTAGTACCTTCCGCAAAGGAACCAGAAAAGAAGAAAACCAAACAGTAGACATTCAAAATAGATTCCAAATTCTAGAAAAAATGGAAACCAAAAACACCCTGGAAAAAAAAAAAAAGAAACTAAACACAAGTAATCAAGAGGGAAAAATGAACAAGAACCTAAAACAGCAACATCCCAAGCAAGATCCAGATCAACGTCCAGATCCAAACAAAAAAAAAGAAAAAACCCAACCAAACACTCCACCAAAGATACAAACTCCGACAAAAAATAAACAACTGGAGGAGATGGAGGTAGAAGACAAAACACCCCCAGACAAATAAAATGGCAGAACGCAATAAAAAAAAAAAAACCTCAAACTATCATTCAATGGAACTGCCGAGGCATTAAACCTAATTTTAACGAACTCCTTATACTTATTTCACTACACAATCCAGCAGTCATCTGTCTACAATAGACATTTCTACAACACAACAACCACCTAAAAACAAAAAACTACGAACAGTATTATTATATCCATAATACAGACTTACGATCCAATGCAGGCACATCAATTAGTAAGAAACGATATCCTAAAGAGCAAGCTTACTGTCCAAACCAATCTTCAGGCAGTCGCAGCCCAGGTCACACTCCAAAAAACTCTCACAATCTGTTCTCTATACTTACCTCCTACTGAACCAATAAATAATACTGAATTAGAAAACCTAATCAAACAATTACCCTCACCTTTCATCCTTCTAGGAGACTTCAACAGCCATAGCACACTATGGGGATACAAAACAACCAACTCCAAAGGAAACAAAATCGAACAATTTATAAACAATAACAACATATGCCTTCTCAACAAAAAAGAACCCACCTACTTAAATCCAACAAATGGTACAACCAGTGCCATTGATCTAACCATGTGTGACCCATCAAGCTTTCTGGATTATACATTGAAAACTTATGATGATCCCTGTGGAGCGATCATTTTCCCATCATAATAGACTACAATAGTACTATCCAAAACAACATACCAAGATGGAATACGAACAAAGCATACTGGATAAAATTCAAACAATTATGCTCGCAACAATTAATAGAACAAAACGTTCAATCAATGGAAGACTTCTCCTGTACTCTAATTCTAATAGCTAAAGAATGCATCCCCAAAAATTGCCCTCCAAATAAAAAAAACAAACCATGGTTCAACCAAGAATGCAAAAAAGCCATAAGAAAAAGAAAAGCAGCCTTAAGGAAATTCAAAAAGCAA
Source organism: Euprymna scolopes (assembly GCF_053919585.1). Classification (NCBI taxonomy): domain Eukaryota; kingdom Metazoa; phylum Mollusca; class Cephalopoda; order Sepiida; family Sepiolidae; genus Euprymna; species Euprymna scolopes. Next base: position 108,435,098 of record NC_136497.1, on the reverse strand, counting down.
CCCATAACCAGTAACCTCATAGAATATAAACGACTCAGAGCAAAAGCACGTAAAACAATAAAGGAATTAAAACAAAATTGTTGGCAACAACTCGTCAATCAAATCAACACTTCTACCAAACCTAAAACTATCTGGAAAATGATTAGAAAAATCTCCGGGAAAGATAACCCCACCCTAAACAATCACCTTCTCACTAAAAACAACAAAATAACTGAAAACAAAGATATAGCTGATACATTGGCCAAAACTTTCGCCAACATCATCGAAACAATACAAAAAACGATTTCAAACACTAAAGGAAAATCAGGAAAAATATAAAATAAACTTCGATTCCAATAACCAAGAACCCTACAACGAGACCTTCTCACTAGATGAACTTAAAGATGCCATAGAAAAATCCCACAACTCAGCCGTGGGACCGGATGAGATCCACTACAGTTTCCTAAAAAATCTACCTCCCGAATCACTTAAAACTCTCCTGCCGATATTCAACAAAATATTGATAAAGAAAGAATTCCCCAAATTATGGAAACAAGCCACAATAGTTCTCATAGCAAAACCGGGAAAAGATTCATCAAAATTACCGACCTATTGCTCTAACAAGTTATGCAAAACCATGGAAAGAATGATCAACTTCCATTTAATGTGGTACCTAGAAAAAGACAATATCATTTCAAAAAATCAATGTGGCTACCAAAAAAATCATGGATGCATTGATCATATCATCAATCTAGAAACATATATTAGGGAAGCTTTCATTAAGAAACAACATGTAACCACCATATTTTTTGACCTAGAGAAGGCATATGATACTACTTGGAAATACAGTATCATAAAAGATCTCCACAACATTGGACTAAGAGGTAGACTACCTGAATTTATAAAAAACCTCTTAACAGACAGATCTTTCCAAGTTCGCATAAACTCGACTTTATCAGACCCACAAAAACAAGAAGGAGTGCCCTAAGGCAGCATATTGTCAACAACTCTCTTTAACATTAAAATCAATAACATTATAAAAGAGCTCTCTCCTGATACACATAGCTCTTTATATGTAGATGATTGCTCAATCAGCCACAGATCTAAATACATTCATACTATTGAAAGGAAATTACAACACAACATAAATAAAATTAATAAATGGGCAACTAAAAATGGTTTCAAATTCTCCAAAACTAAAACAAAATGCATCCTTTTCTGTAACCATCGCAAACTCCACCCTGACCCAACCTTACAGATTGAAGGTGAAAAAATTCCATTTGTAAACGAACACAAGCACCTAGGAATCATTTTTGACAAAAGACTTAATTTCATTCCACACATCAATCATATCAAAACCAAATGTAATAAAGCATTACAACTCCTACGAGTCATTGCCCATATAGATTGGGGAGCTGACAAGAACACACTATTCAAACTATATAGAGCATTAATTAGATAAAAAAAAAATAGATTATGGTAGTTTCATATATCAATCCACCACAGTCATACCTAAAAACCCTCAATACAATATGCCATTCAGGACTAAGACTAGCACTAGGAGCATTTCCAACCTCCCCTATAGAAAGCCTGTATGCAGAAGCACATGAAACCCCTCCAATGCTCAGAAACCAAAACCTTGGTCTAAAATACTACACAAAACTGACAGCTAATCCCACTAACCAGCACACAATAGCACCTTAAACCCGAACTGCAAACACCTCTGCGACCAAAAAGAAAACGCAATCAAAACCTTTGGACTTGAGATAAAATCGATCTCCCAAGAAGTAAATCTCCCCATAACCAAAATTCATAAAACTGTCGTGCCCAAAACACCTCCCCGGAAAATCGTATCGCCTAACATCGACCTAAGTTTAAGTAGACATGAAAAGAAACATACTCATCCAATAACCTATCATGATGATCTCAATAAAATCAAAGAAAAGTATCCAGACCACACACACATCTATACAGATGGATCTAAACAAAACAACGCAACAGCCAGTGCAGCAATACTCAATAAATCAATCAAAAAACGATCAAACCTCCCAAAAGAAACCTCAATCTTCAGTGCTGAAATACATGCTCTAATCCTAGCTCTCAATCTAGTCTCCAATAACAGATAAAACAAGTTTATAATCCTTTCAGACTCCCAATCTACTCTAAAAACTATTAAAAATAAAAAGATGGACAACCCCCTAATCGCAAGACTACTCCAAAAATTAACGGAATTAAACAGTAAAAAAGAAATCATTTTCTGCTGGACACCCAGCCATTCCGGTATTAAAGGTAACGAATTAGCAGACTCAGCAGCAAAAAATGCTTTAAACCTCCCAATCGATGCAAATTTTAAAATTCCATACATAGATCTAAAAAGACGTATCAACGCATACACAACAGAGAAATGGCAAACTTACTGGAACGAATACCCTAACAATAAACTGCACAAAATCATGCCAAAAATCAAAAAACAAGAACAAAATACAAAATTAAATAGAAGTTAAACCAATAAGAATAAAAATAGGCCATACTCACTTAACCCACTCATATCTCCTAAAAAAAGAAAACCAACCAATCTGTATACCTTGTCAAACACCACTCACAATTAAACACATATTAATTGAATGTACTGATTTTGTAACAGTAAGACAGCGATTCTACTAAGAAAACAATATTAAAGAGTTATTTGAAAAAAACAATCCCCACACCATACTTAAAAAAATTGAAAAAAAAAATATTTAGAAGGCCATCCTTATTGAGGTTTGTTTCTCTAAAGATTAACATGCAAAGCATATTATGAGTTAGTGGGAGGAGGGGGCGAAAGATGAAACCGCTTTATTTCTAAGAACAGATACTACACTTTGATCTTAGCTAAAAGACCAAGTAAAAAAAAAAGATGCGTATTGGATAAAATTGGTGCATATGTACGAGCAAAATATCCAGCGTCGCCCGTAATAGTATGACATAGCACTAGCACGACATATATACTAGCTGATTACCTGGCCTGGCCTGGCCTGGCCTGGATTGGAAGAACACTCGGCGACGCCTGGGATTGGAAAAAATTGGTTGATATATATACTAGCCAAATGCCCAGCGTCGCCCGGTATGGATTACATAGGTGGATATCTGTACTAGCAAAATACCTGGCATAGCCCAGGATTGGATAAAGTAGGTGTATATGCACTAGCAGAACAACCGGCGTCACCCGGGATTGTATGACAAAGGTGGATGTGTACTAGCAGAATACCAAGCGTCGCTTGGGATTGTATGACATAGGTGAAGTATAGGTCCGATTCGACAATTTTGAAGGTGCTTGCGCAGTATAGGTCCGATTTGAAAAATTTTTATGGTGCTTGTGCATTATAGGTCCAATTTGACAATTTGGAAGATGCTTGTGCATTATAGGTCCGATTTGAAAAATTTAGACGGTGCTTGTGCAGTATAGGTCCGATTTGAAAAATTTAGACGGTGCTTGTGCAGTATAGGTCCGATTTGAAAAATTTAGAAGGTGCTTGTGCAGTATAGGTCCGATGTGAAAATTTTGAAGGTGCTTGTGCATTATAGGTCCGATTTGAAAAATTTAGAAGGTGCTTGCGCAGTATATATGTTATATGCAAGTGACCTCCCTTAGATGTAGCTTCATTATCAGATTCCATTAGATTAATATACAATCATTGTTACAATATGCAAGTGACCTCCCTTGAGTGTAGCTTCATTGTCGAATTCCATTAGATTAATATACAATCATTGTTATAATATTCAGCTTACCTCCCTTGGATGTAGCGTCATTGTCGAATACCATTAGATTAATATAAAATCACTGGGGTAATATGCAAGTGACCTCCCTAGGGTGTAGCTTTATTCTAGAATTCCATTATCTTAATATACAATTATTGTCATAATATGCAAGTGACCTCTCTTAGATGTAGCTTCACTGTCAGATTCCATTAGAATAATATACAATCATTGTTATAATATGCAAGTGACCTCACTTGGATGTAGATTTATTGTCGAATACCATTAGATTGGTATACAATCATTGTAATATGCAAGTGACCTCCCTTGGATGTAGCTTTGTTGTCGAATACCATTAGAATAATATACAATCATTGTTATAATATGCAAGTGACCTCCCTTGGATGTAGCTTCATTGTCGAATTCATTTAGATTAATATACAATCATTGTTATAACATGCGAGTGACCTCCCTTTGATGTAACTTCATTGGTGATTACCATTAGATTACGCAAGTGGCCTCCCTTGGATGTAGTTTCATTTTCGAATACCATTAGATTAATATACAATCATTGTTATAATATGCAAGTGACCTCCCTTGGATGTAGCGTCATTGTCGAATACCATTAGATTAATATGGAATCAATGGTAATATGCCAGTGAACGCTCTTCGATATGGCTTCATAGCTGGATATTTGTACTAGCATAATACCCAGCGTTGCCGGGGATTGTATAAGATAGGTGGATATATGTACTAGCAAAATACCCGACGTTGCCTGGGATTGAATGTAATAGATGGGATGTTTCATAGGAGAATACCTGAGATCAGATCAGATAGGTGGATATTTGTGCTAACAGAATACCCCATATAGGAAGATGTTGCAATTATGTCATAAAATCATGAAAAATTATTATCCAAATTAGTAACATATTCAAGAATTATGAAAAATGATGAAATGCGAGTTATTTGTTGGTGTGTTTATAATGAAATAACACGCCAGACAATGTCACAAATAATTATTTTAGCAAAAGGAAAGGATATTATGTGGGTTAAATTATAAAAAACGATTGTCGAAATTAGTAACATATCCAAGAATTATGAAAAATGATTAAATTTAAGTTATTTGATTGGTGTGTTTATAATGAAATGAACAGCCCAGATATAGTCTTAAAGTTAATATTTTAGTAAGAGGGGGTCGATTATGTGGGTTACATCATTAAAAATGATTGTAGAAATTAGAAACATATCCAAGAAAAGTGAAAAATGATGAAATGTGAGTTATGTGATTGGTGTGTTTGTAATTAAATTACCAGCACAGACAATGTCTCAAGTGTATTAATTTAGTAAGAGGAAAAGGATTATGTGGGTTAACTCATGAAACATGATTGTCGAAATTAGTAACATATCCAAGAATTATGAAAAATGATAAAATGTGAGTTATTTGATTGGTGTGTTTATCATGAAATAACCAGAGACAATGTCTCAAAGTTATTATTTTAGCAAGAGGAGAGGGGATTATGTGCGTTAAATCATGAAAAACGATTGTCGAAATTAGTAACATATCCAAGAACTATGAAAAGTTATTAAATGTAAGTTATTTGATTGGTGTGTTTATAATGAAATAAACAGACCAGATATCGTCTCAAAGTTAGTATTTTAGTAAGAGGGGTCGATTATGTGGGTTAAATCATAAACAATGATTGTCGAAATTAGTAACATATCCAAGAATTATGAAAAATTATTAAATGTGAGTTATTTGATTGGTGTGTTCGTAATGAAATAGACAGGCTAGAAGAAGTATCAGAGTTGTTATTTTTGTAAGAGAAAGAGGATCGTGTCGGTTAAAGAGGGGGTCGATTATTTGGGTTACTTCATTAAAAATAATTGTCGAAATTAGTAACATATCCAAGAATTATGAAAAATGAAGTTTTAGTTATTTGATTGGTGTGTTTATAATGAAATAAACAGCCCAGTCAATGTAGCAAATTTATGATTTTAGTAAGAATTGGGTGATTAGATGTGCACACTCATTAAATTTGATTGTCGAAATTCATAACATATCCAAGAATTATAAAAAATGATGAAATTGATGTGTTTCTAATGAAATAAACAGCCAGAAATGTCTCAAATGTATTATTTTAGTAAGAGGAGAGGGATTATGTGATTGAACTCAGAAAAAAATGACGTTTGAAATTAGCAACATATCCAAAAATTATGAAAAATGATGAAATGTGAGTTATTTGATTGGTGTATTTGTAATGAAGTAGACAGACCAGACAATGTATGGAAGTTATTATTTTAGTAAGAGGTCGCAATTATTTTCGTTACTTCATTAAAAATAATCATCGAAATTAGTAATATATTCAAGAATTATGAAAAATGATATGATGTGAGTTACTTCTTTGTTGGGTTTTTAATGAAATAACCAGCCATACAATGTCTAAAAGTTATTATTTTAGTGATAGAAGGGGGTGATAATGTGGATTTACTCATGAAAAGTGATAGTCGAAATTAGTAACATACTAATGTATCAAAGTTTTTATTTTAGTAAGAGTGATGGCGATAATGTAAGTTAAATCATGTGACATGGTTGTTGAAATTAGTAACATATCCAAAAATTATAAAAAATGATGAAATGTAAGTTATTTGGATGATGTGTTTGTAATGAAACACCAGCCAAGACAATGTCTCAAAGTTATTATTTTAGTCAGGTGAGCAATAATGTGGGTTAAATTGTCGAAATTTGTAACAATCCAAGAATTATGGGATTTAACGAGATACGTCCACATATGTACTTACAGATTACCCGGAGTCACCCTGGATTCAATGAGATACATGCAAATGTATGCAAGCAGAATACATGGTCAGCTGGGATGTAATGAGATAGATGCAAATATATACTAGCAGAATACTTGGTGTTGCCTTGGATTGAATTAGATTGATTGAAATATATACTAACAGAATACGTTGCGTCACCCAGGACTTAATGAGATTGATTGAAATATATACTAGCAAAACACCCAGCATTGCCTGGGATTGAATGAAATAGGCGAGAATATATATTAGTAAAATACCTGGCATCGCTTGGGATTTGATGAGATAAATGTGTTGTATATTACCCGTCCTTTCATATACATGCTATAAATGACCTACCCTAGGTAAGATACAATTATTTCATATGTGTAATACCCGTCTTATGTAGGTAAAATATTCTTTTGTTCGAAATAACAAATGATACATAAACATACAAAATTCCTCTCTCATAAAAATAACAAATATATTACAAAACCAAATTCAATTTTCTCATTGTTTATACTATCCCGAGCAACGCCGAGTAGCCCCGCTAGTCTATAATATAAATCCCACTTGTCTGTTTAAATGTATGTATGTCTCCCTAAAACTTTTGACAGAGGTGACGGATTTTCACGAGATCGGTATCTTTTTTAAGCTTGTCCCTTCAGATGACACATATCGAAAAATTGGCCAAAAACATTAATTTCTTCACCCTCAACTGGGCACTTTTCTACAGGGAGGGGTCGCTTTTTTTGCCAATATTTTCAAAAGTCATCCCCTCTTTTCGATTGTCTAACCTGTATTTAAACCTACGTCACTTCCGGTTTGGCGATGGGCACAACAGCAAACACATTACTTTTTTTTTTTTTTTCCACATTCTTTTTCTCCTTTGCGGTACAGGTCCTGTCTGCCTACTACCACTTTTTTTATTTTGCTCAATACACACCTTCAAACACCTGGGCACCCAGGATAGTTTATTATAAAGTAAGGGAAATATATAAATATATACGGGAAAGTATGTGTGAAAATCATAAAACATCTAAAAGCTTCATCAAAAAATACAAAATTATATTCAAAATATTAATGCTGTTATAAATAAAAATGGTGTTTATGCAAGAAAGACACCATGTAATTTAAATTGTTGAGTGAATAGTTACAAAATACCCTCCCCATGATGTTATTATTTAGAAACCTATGTTAATAGGTTTCTAAATAATAACATTATTTCAGCACAGTAACTACTCTGCATAAGTATAAAAAAACATTTGAAATTAAATATTGTTTAGCGCATGCCAGTAGAAATAATAAGAAATGAATATTTCATCGTTATCAGTTTGATCATACACAAACGTTTTATGAATTTTTTATTGCATCACAGCACACACAAAAAAAATCTCATGCTATTGGCTCTCGTTATTATTTCTGTCAATGTATCAATACTTATGTTTCAATAAACAAAAGTATGTAGGTAACAAAGTTATTCATCCATCAATCTTACATCTGTGACATATTTAAAATTCAATCAATCTATGCTTCATATAAATATCAAAACTATTCAAAAGTAATTCGGCATCTTTTTTAACAGAGCTTTATGTTGTGAATGAAAGCGTCACATTTACAAGTGAGTTCTCCAAATAGTATCTAGAAATAATTGTGATATGAGGGGGCGGGGGAATTTTGTTTAAGGAATCTTATAACTTTGCAAGGCTAACAGTACCTCCCCACATTCTTGTTGGTCCTGGATATGACCTTAAACTATATCCAATGGTGAAGCCACAGCTTGCGGCCTTTGGGGAGTGTGGAGCCATCCCTTAATTGCCATTGTTCCCAGATTCACTATGACTCGGAGTAGTGTAGTACCTGTTGAGGGCCCAACTATGGGTTTATTAGAAACTTGGAAAGAGACTTGGAAAAAAAAAAATAATATTCTATCATTATTCAGTAGCTTTGGTTGGTATAATAACTTGCATAAGATTTTCTAATGCTGAGAAACCGAACGTAATGACTAAACAAACATATGCATACAAAAACTCAAATTCAGAAATATCTACAAAGATCTATACAAACAGATTTAAGGAATTGATAATAAAACCATATAAAAAGGTTCACACTGCTATACACACCTATGAGGCTACCTGTTGGCCATAGGTGGAAACCCATAATGCTTGAGGATGGAATCCTGATGGCTAAGCAGCCCATTATCTGGTAACTAAAGAAATAATGCAGCTTGCAGCACTTCACTTTGGTCCTTACTAGGCTAGACAAGTGGTCAGAAAGGCCGAATCCAACCAATCGGCTAGTCATATTAGCCCTTTCCCAGATATACAAACTCTGAATCAGGACAATGACTAAGAAGAACGCATACTCTTTTCTGTCCCTAAGTGAGTAATTATCTTGGGAATGAAAGCCTAGGGATAGAATCTTAAATTATCAGTCATCTGTATGAGTATATTGGCTATGTACCCCTGATGTTACTAGGCAAATGGGTTTCCCCTAGGCGCATCCCTTCATGGGGCTTCGTATAGCCAATGAAACAAAAAAATTACATATGGCACTTAACAACAAATCCCAAGCCATTGCAAGTAAAGTCCTGAAATACAGTAAAAGACCATATCCAGAATCTGATACATATACAGACATATAGCGAAATGGAGGTAAATAACCACTTACTATCCACCATACATAGTTTTTGAGTCAATGGATGACAAACCCATCATCAAACACTCACCCTTTATAATAGAAAAATATCTCGGCAAACATGGCTCCAAAATCAGTCAAAACAATTTGTAACAATACTTTGATAGTAGAAGTTAAAAGCAAGAAGTATGTAGAAATATTGCTAAGAACCACAACACAACATAAAATTAAAAGTCTATCCTCATAAATCTCTTAACACATCGAATGGTGTAGCGAAAACTGAATAATTGTTCAATAGATGAAATCAAACAAAACTTTTAAAAAAAAACAGCTTGTAACAGAAGTAAAAAGAGTTACTATAAAGAAAAACGATTAACATCCTCACATTTAACTATTCCAAGCCTCCAACGAAAATTAAGATCAAGTACATCTTCTATAAACGTCTGAACTCCAATCTCTGGTCCCCCCTCACCAATCTTTCACGAAAAACACCCGTCTAGCTGAATCCACTGTGAAAAATTTTCCCCACTCTTTATCTGTGCCTAAATCAAAACGTAGATTCCATGAACAAAACTTCTTTCTTAGAACTGCACGCCTGTGGAACTCTGTTCTGTGTGCCTGCTTCCCACCTGACTTCAACCTGGATGTCTTCAAGTTCAACGTTAACAAATTCCTAATGAACCGCCCCCTTAAGTAAACACTTCATTAAATCTCCACACTAACGTACTGTACTTGCAATAACCCTTATCCCTGAGTGGCTTCCGGGCCTTGATAAGCGGTGACCACCGTGTAAAAAAAAATAAATAAATAAATAAAAGCGAAAATGTATGTATGTATGTGTGTTTGCTTTTTCTGTGGGCCTACAAAAGGCTTCTTTCAGAGAAACGGTTGCTCGCTTCACAACTTTTTAAAACTTTTTATATCACATATAAATCGTAATATCTCACAGTTAACAACGAAGCTCGCCTGTCTATTTAATTTGCTCGATTTCGGGAAGATAAATATTCAATATTTGTCGTTCGCCGCATGTGAGTTAGTCTTTTTCCTATAAGATCTTGGGGGGGGGGGGCGTTCAACAGTAAATGAAATCCCGCAGTCAAACTTGACCTCATTAACTCATTAAAACGAGCACCTGCTAAATCCAAGTAATTAAATAAATTCAAACATGTTTCCGTAAGCATGTCGCGGTGGGGCAATGGTTAACGTCGCACGTTTTTTTTTTTTTACAACTTTTCCTCAAGGGTTCGGGTTTGGTCGTCATACTTACTTTTTTTTTTAAAACCCCCCCACCCCACACACCTCCAAACACCCGAGCAACGCCGGGTACCCCTCGCTAGTCTATAATATAAATCTTACCTGTCTGTTTAAATATATGTATGTTTGTATGTATGTATGTATGTCTTGCAAAAGCTTTCAACAGAGGCGATGAATCCTGACAAGATCAGTATCATTTTAAAGCTTGATGTCTCGGACAACAAACATAAAAAAATTGGCCAAAAACATTAATTCTTTCACCCTAAACTTGGCCGTTTTGGGACCCAGGCTAGTAATAACTAAAGTGGAAATTTATATACTTAATCCACTTAGATGTTACAACTGACAGAAGTTTGGGCACCATGAGAACTGGTATAACAGAAGGAAAATATGTAACAATTGTGGAATGAATGGATCTTAGACCACCAGAAAGCCACTGACCAACAACTGAAATGCGTAAACTGCCAAAGCGAACATTAAGATTCTGTGAAGCATGGAAGAAAGAATAAGAGATAATGAAAAGTAAACACACCCAGAACATCTTCCCAGAAGCCTGGAAAATTGTTAAGACTTCCTATCTAGCCCACCCTTACTCAAGAGTAACTTAACCACTGCAAACTACTTCCAATTTTGAATGCCAAAAATGTGATCTTCTCATAAGAAAACTGGCAAATATGAATTCAAACAAACTCCTAACATTCGTAAAAGAACTACAGACCTCCACTCAGCAATCTAAACAATCTCCACCCCAAAACCCTACCTACACAACAAAAAGAAAATTCCTCAAGAGCAACAATTAACACCATCACAAGACAAGTCAAGAAAAACTAATACAAAATACCCAAATCCCTTTGAAATCAAGCCCAACAAGATCTCCAAAAAACAATCTTGTTGTACTGAAACCACACAAGCATACAAAGACAGTCCTCACCCAAATCTGAACGTCATGACAAGCCATGTCAACTATCCCAATCCAGACACAAACAAGACACAAAAACTATAAATGTAATGCCTGAATTAAGCAGCAGGTATAGTACACTAGAAAAAATGGAATTGGGAGAAATTCATCGAAACACCACAAACAAATTTCATAGAACAGATTATCAAAAACACAAAACCTGACACTAGAATTTTTCTTTTTACCATGTGCTTGAATTCTTTTTTTTTTTCTGGTTACCTTTGGGAAGAAAGCGGGTGTAAGGAGAGAGAAGGGGTGGAATAGAATCATCAGATCAGGAGGGGTTGTGGGGTAGATCCTTTCTGGATTATTTCCAGTTTGGATTTTTAAAACCGTGAGCATTCCAAATAAAGGGCTTGTTCAGTGATGAAAAAAAAAAAACTAAATAAGAAAACAACTTGTGGGGTGGGAGTCTCTTCTATTATTTTCCCTTTACCCTCCTACCCCATAATATAGCTTTCAGCTAATGTATGATTAACCATGGCTATTAGTGGTTGAGAAGGTTTCTTGTAATTATTAAAGGAAAGACCCTTAGTCTTGTCAGCATTGAATGTTACTATTCATTTCTGTCTCCATTCTTACAGACTGAAGGCCTTCCCTTAGGTTTTTTCTTATTGCCTTGGATATGTGTTCATTCATTTTCTCCTCATGTCTGTTATATAGTGTGGTGTCATCAGCAATATACCCATCTTGGGGACAATTTTATCAGAGAGGTCATTTATGAATATCAAGAATAATAAAAGTCCAAGGATAGACTCCTGAGGCACACCTGAATTTATATCGTTTTGGTGTACGACCATCAAGGACAATCTGGATTCTTTTCTTATTTAAGGATTTTATTATATTGAATATATGATTTAATCTTCATAAGACCATTATGCCATACCCTGTCAGCAAAGTCCTTAGATATATCTAAGGCTACTTCCCTAGCCTCTTCTGCCTTATCCAGTGCATGGTATATCCATTCAGAGATTACAGTTAGGATATCTGCAGTAGAACAGACTTGTCTAAATCCATATTGTTGGTCAGACAGAAGTTTAGAAGCTGTGAGGTAATGAACTAGAGCTTAATTAATTATGGATACCAAGATTTTGGTGAAAAGAGGGATGAGGCTAATGAGGTGATAATTTAATGGGTCAGTTCTTACGCCAGAATTCTTGTGAACTGGTATCACAGAAAGAAAACAAGATATGTTAAAAGCATCTGTTGAAAAGTTTGGAGAGAACTGAAGCAACCTCAGCAGAGCATTTTTTTAAATAGTACAGTCGGGATCAGATTAAGTCCACATGCTTTTGTGGTGTCTAGGTTTTTTATGATATCATGTACTTGAGAAGGGGTGATTTTCAGATTATGGTTTCTGTCTGCAAAGGAAAATCTGGGAAGGAGTGCTTTGCTGAGTCCAAAGTAAAGTTGGTGGCAAATTGATGGGCAAGCAGCTTAGCCTTCTGTTTTTTTGTTTTATTTTTTGTTTTGTTTTTTTTTTTTTGTTTTTTAATTTTTTTTTTTTTTTCAAAGGGTTACCACATATCAAGGCCCAGCTGTCACTCGAGGATAAAGGTTAATGTGTGTAGTGTAGTCATTGAGACAGTTTTGTAATAATCATTTGTAGCAGTAATTTGGTATAATTAGATTATTTACAGGGACAGTTGAATAAGAACTTTTTTATGTTGGACTTGAGAATAATGATATTATAGTCGTCTGGAAAGCAGACCAGTAGAACAGTTTCACAAGCAGGCAGTTCTAGGAAAGAAGCTTTGTTCATGAAATCTATGTTTAGGTTTAGGCACTGATAGAGAGTGAGGGAATTTATTGATGGTGATTTTTGGCTAATCGAGTATTTTTTGTGAAGAATTGGTGATGGGGTACCATAGATTGGAGCTCAGTCAAACACTTGCCATAAAAATAGCAATAGAGCAGGGACAGGCTTCCAATTTCTCTTCTGTGGGAAAGAGGTTGCAGAGAAGGAAAAAGAGCATCACCTATTAAATTACAAAATCTGTTTTGAACTTTGTCAAGGCAGGATAGGTGTTTCAAGCAGCTCCTGCCCAGATGTGGCAACAGTACTCCATCCTAGGATGTACTTGGCTCTTATACTCTTATACAGATAGAGAATTGCTTCAGCAATGAGATATCTACGGGATAAAATTTTATCTGTATTTTCTATATATTTACTTTAAGTGTAATTTTAAATAAGAGTGTAATTTTTTTCATAACTTGAAAATATCATTTATCTGTTAAAAATTAATGTTCAATGAATACTTCAATGCTTCTTTTACAAGAATTTACAATTTTCACTATTTTTAAATAAAATTAATTTTTTTAGACCTACCTAAAAAGGGGGCTTGTTTGAAGTTTCTCAAATCTGGGGGAGATAACTAAGCTTTATAAATAAAATAATCTGGTTTGGGACAAAAAAAAAATTGCTTTAGTCTAGAATAATTTCTTAATAGATGACAAAAAAGATGAAGTGTAGTGTGTGTATGTATGCATGTATATATATATATATAATGGTTTTTTTCCCCTGGCAGAACGAAAGAAAACCAAACAGAATTACTCATAAAATTACTTAAAGCTTACCTTTTAAACTTCAACGTAAATTTTATTAAAGCAAAAAGATCCAAATTGCAAAAAATGCACCATCTTCAGCCATTTGACATAAAAGCTGGGTACAAAACTTCCACTGACGAAGAACTGTGCAGGTTGAATAGTTGAGAGATGTCTTCCAAGACGGATACTGCAAGTTCTCTGTAGATTCAGTCCAATGGCGGACAAAACGAGTCAAACAGTAGACCTTAATTTCGTCTTTGACAGACATTATATTGTAATGAAAAAAGTCAATTGATTCACAGAGCACAACAGCGTGCAAGGATATAATAATTTGCCTAACACAAGGGTATTGGTGCTTGCAAATAATTACATTTTGCCTACATTTGGGCATTAAACGTCTCAAAGGGACAAAGTAATTTCGAGCCTCGAGTGAGAATTCGACGTCCATGCCAGCCTGCGTCTCCTTGAATTCTGGCGTTCTGAAAGGATAATTTTGGTACCAAGAACATCCTCAGCAGTTAATAACATGCAATCTGATTGGTTCAAACAAAATCGTGGGCAGACAAACCGTCCAATAAAGAGCCTGCTTATTTCTGCAGAATTTCTTACACACTGCCAAAGAAAAGAAGAAAAGGTAATTGATAATCATTACTTTTTAAACAAGATAATGATGTACTTTAAAAAACTGTCAATATGTGACAGATAAGAAATTTTTCCCGAGGGACTTAACATTAATACAAGTAATACTTAGTAATGAATTCAAAATTTGTAACCAGTAATTCTAGTCTAACTAGATAAATTATCAATGATGAAGAAAAAGTAACTTTAACTTGATGACCCCAATAATAGAATACAAGAATTTATTTTGACATTTTATCCATACAACTCAGACAAACCCACTCACCTACAGTGTCCCGCTAGTCAACCCTACCACAACTGAAATGATACCAATTATCGCATGAGTCGTATAACACTATAGGTGTTGTTCCATCATTGGCAATCGAGTAGGGCAGAGGAAGGGGCCTCCTTCTTCCATAAATTTTGCTACTATAGATTCAGAATCCTGTTTTATCTCTAGGGGATAAATATGTTTTAATGAATGAACTTGGAAACACCCGTCCTTCAAAACCATCTTTAATGTTGGCGTCTACTTCTCTAATTCAGAGTAAATAGTCATTGTGCCAAATACGTCTAAATTTACTGACAAATTCATCCCTTAATTCAAGGGAACACAAGTGTATTTCTATTAAAACGTTCTGGAGAAAGATCCTCTAAACTATAATTATTGATAAGCAGGCAGGAGTGATATCCTTTCTGCAAAAAATGATTGGGGTCAAAATATCAAGGCTTTTATCTGAAGCTGAAATAAATGTTAGTGGTCTATCATTTATGGCTTTTTGAACATCCAAAAAGTGGTTAGGAAATCAAAATAACCAACTTTCCTCCTACCCAACAATTTTGACAGACACTATTTAAGTCTTAATCAACCTTTCCCATGCTCCCCCATGCTAAGCAGAGTAAAGGGGAATGGTATAATGAACAATAGTAGTTGATTTGAAATGTTCTTTAAATTCGTCAGAGACAAATATGTCTGACAATATAATACCCAATGCTAAGAATGATTTAGCATTGTCAGAATACATATGGGTGGGCACACCGAATAAGTTGGTGAACCTAATAAAGGCTAATAAGAAAGCCTGGCAGTAATTCCAGATGTATAGCATGCAAGCTCATACAAGTAAACAGTAGGATGTACATTTTGACATCCTGATTATTATTTTTGACAAAAGAAATGTCCAGTAAAATCTACACCCACATATTTGAAGGGTTGGACAAAATTTATCTTATGAGAAGGCAGTTGAGACTCAGAAAGGGCTTTGCATGGTAGAAAATCGGTTCTCTTACATGTGATACAGCTGCGGAAAACAGATTTCACTGCTTGTCTCCTCTGGGGGATCCAAAAACCAGATAGACTTAATTTGCTAAGGGTAGAATTTGCTCCCATATGACAATTCGAGTGAGATTTAATAATAACCAACTTGGTCAGGTGACTTTTTTTCCAAGCAGTATAGGAAATTTTACATCATATGGAAAAACATTGGAGTTCTGAATGCGTCCTTGGGTCCACATCAGTCCATTTTTATCTATAAATAAGCCGAGGGCTGTCACCCTTGGGAGTGCAACTTTATTTGTAGGTTGCTTCAAATAACCAAATTCCAAGGGAAAAACTTCATTTTGCATACGAGAAAAAGCAACAATTTAGCTCTTTTAACGCTGTCAGTCTTTCAGTGTCGTAATTTGTCACCAAATCTTAAAACTTTTAATCGCCTTAAATAATGTGGAGAAATCAGATATTTTAATTGGTAAACGACTTTCATCTGTATTAGCTTCATCCGAGAGCATGCATGTTACGATTTTCCACAAAAATATTCTCTTTTGAACCTTTCCCGTTTAAAACTCACGACAGGGCAACTTGTGCATCAGACACAAGAAAAAATGATTCGATATTGATAGGTATTAGGGCCTTCAAAACCTGAGGAATAACTTTAAGGGCTAGATATATAGCCAACAATTCTAATATAGGGAGTGATTTCCCTTTAATGGGAGCCACTTCAGCTTTGGCAAATATCAAGAGCCACTGAGCCCTTGTTTGGGATATAAAGAAAACCTGTAAGCGTGCTTAGATGCATTGTAGAAACAAATGATTTCAATTGGCGAGTCCTCCAGGAATACACATCTGGGGAATTCAAAGTCCCATGTATTGTTCAACCCCTTGGCGTATACTTGCCACAAGGTAATAAAATCTTCAGGGATTTGTTGGTCCCAAGATAAGTTATTTTTCCGTAATTGACTGATAATAATCTTCCCCTGAACAGTGACAGGAAGAAGTAATGATAACAGATCGTAAATACTCGAAACTTGAGATAATATCCCACGTTTTATATTGACATTGTCATTTATTACCATTAGAGCAATTTTAAGAGTCCCGTTGAGGAGAATATTGTTACCCCATCACCTTTTCATAGGGTGGGAGAAGTAGATGTAATCGTACCATCTACCAGCATTTTACTTTGCAAGTTCATGCAATTGGAATTGCAGGATTGAAGCTCAAAACCTGCCTCCTTTAGCTTGTCACGGACATTGTTATAAACTGAAATCAATGAATCACTGTCACTATTAGTGGTGCCCAAATTCTCAACATAGAAGTTTTTGGAAATTGTGTAAGAGGCTAAATCTGCCTCATATTTTTTGACATGGAATTTGAGTATCAAACTCAGTATAAAATGGACTGGCATAAAAACCAAATATAATTGTATTAAATCTGTAGTTGCACAATTTACTGTCCACCTTGAGAAAAAAAAACAAAATCTAATTTTATCTTGGATAGATTTCAATCGGATCTGGAAAAATGCTTTACGTAAATCGCCCAGGAGAATATACTTGTTTTTCCTGAAAGTTAGTAAAATATCTAGCAATTATGCAGTTGACACCCGAATAAGCTGCGTCATTAAAGTATCATCGTTACGCGTCAAAGAACAGTTGAATACTGGATAGATCTTCATAGTAATTCCCTGACCTTCCTTAATTACAGGTCTGTGGAGAATCCATATGTAATTCTTATATTTTCCATGTGGAACAGAGAAGGATTCAATGATCCCACAGTCTTCATGTTCCTTGAAGACTTACATATAATCATCATACAGTCCTTTACTGTCTAAGGACTGGACCACTCTTTGCATTATTCACAGTGAGAGCACATAATTGGATTCTATCTTAGGAAGTTTTTCAGAGTCCCATGGTAGATCGATATAATATTTGCCGTCCCTAAGAACAATATCCTCCTTGAAGGCATTTATTTTTTCTTCATCAAGAGAAGACAACTTTTGGTTTCGTCAATACTAATGGAATCTAGGGATAAAAACCTTTCCACCCCACATTCAACAGAAGAATCATCGAAAAACGGTTGAAGCACATCTTCATAAGTAGCAATAGGATTTAACACATTATCAATTAAGTATGAATGGCACGTAGGTAGTGCTTTAATAACTTTTAATCAAGTAACTCTTCTTTAACATTTGCATTGAAATTCAAGGGAATTATGTACTTGGGGAGTTTCCATCCAGAATCTCCCAAATATTTAATTAAACGGAGATTATTTATCTAGTGAATAAGATCCAGGCTTATTTTGCCGTGAATAGCAGACCCATTCAATTTAGTGTATCCAGGACAAAGACGAAAATCCTCTTTTGTCAATTTTGACGTGATCTCCTCAAATTTGTCCACTTGAAATTTTAATCTTAAATCATTTGCAAACAAAGCAGAAAAAGGAAAGGGACGCTCATGTCCAAAGTTAAGAGACACATCCAACTCCCTAAATTTTAATGAATTAGTCCCTACAAGCATATTAACAGGCATTTTCACCATCCCTGGTTTTAATTTATTCCCGGGACTTAAACGGTTTAATATTACCTCAGAAAAGAAGTATTTCTGGCTACCCGTATCCAAAAGACAGTAAAAATAGACTGGGCACCCTTTCGCCTTCATTAATATTTTAAGTACAGGAAATATACATTTTTCCTGTCCCAATAATGATGTATGTCCTACAAAGAGTTTGGTATATAATAGAAAAATGGTTCTTAAAACCACAAACGGCGCAAGGATAAGGAAAACCCTTTATCCCTTCGCAAACAGTCTCAGAGTGCTCACCAAGGCACCTGATACATAATTTGAGTTCTTTGGCTCTTATAATTTTCGAGTCAGTCCCGATATTTAGGACAAACTTTGGTCGGGTGATCAGTAACCCTACATAATTTACAAAATTTATTAATCTCGCCATTATTAACGAGAGTCTTCGAATTATTACTATTCTTTTTTGAATTAATGTGTTTAGGCTCGGAACTCATCGCCATATTAGATTTTATATTCAATGAAGAAGCCAATATTTTTGAGGGGCTATTTTCCTGCCTCGGCACAACTAATGGTGATACCATAATAATATCCAAAATGTTGAAAGTGTACGACATGATGGAAGAAAGAGAGGGGAAACATTCATTAGATTTATTCTCTGCATGCTGTTCGGAAATTTAGTGAACAGAATGTGAACAATCATAATTCCTGACGTAGAAATTATCAGAAAAAAATCTGTATTAAATGACTTGTCCATCTCAGTCAATTCATGCTTAATGCGTTAGAGAAGAATTTTGAGGTCTTTAATTGATAAAAATTGCACTGATTGAGAAATAATATCCTCAAAAATTTGGTTCATAATCAAAGATGAATTTAAAATTTTCCCCTTCAAACAGCCAAAATCGGCTCGTAATTTTTGGAGTGTATATCCAAATTGGATACAAGATCGAATGCCTCTCCTGTCAATTTAGATTTTAGTAAAAGTAGTTTATCCGCGTCATCCAAATTAGATGTGCAAAATTCAAATTTTCTAAGGAAGCTATGAAATTCGAATTTATTTGAAGTCAAATCCTCCCTGAATGGAGGACACTCTAACTCCATTTTCATAGGAACAATAGCATTAGACTTTTTTGGGTCAGGTTCCAAACTTGCTAATCTCTCCCTAATTTTGGCTATAAATTCTGTTGAATCTCGACAAATATTGAATCTTTCCTACATTGAGGATTTTATAACTAACTGGTCGAAAAGGTTTTCCAGCTCAGATATCCATTTATGTATATCCAGAGAAAAATTTCTCTTAAATTTCCCATCTATCCAAACTGGGGTCGTTGTCATTCAAAATTTCTTTGCTTCTATTTGAGTAAGCAAATTCGAATTAGCCATGATGTTTCAATATTACTGATAACCCAATTAACGAAGATCAAAATGGGCGTTCTCACATGGGAATAAAAAAGATGCGAAACTACAAGTTTTAATTTTTCAACAATGTAAAATTAAAGTCGTCGAGAAAGAAAAAAAAAATGAAAGAATTTGGAGACCCAAAACTGGCCAAATAAATATCTAATTAACAAGTGCAAGGGAGGCAAATTGTGTCAACCCTCGTTAAGTTGCACACGTGAAGCATAAAAATCATATTTGACATTTTCAGGGTTTTTTTTTTTTTTTTTTTTTTTTTAAACAAAACACTGCTTAATTCATCGTTAAAAACTAATGTAATGGATAGAAGTGCACACGTTACATAATTGTTTTTCAACTATATTTTTAAAATTTGACCAAAAATAATGCAGGATTGCTTTAAAATTATATATTCTTATAACCGAGTAGCTCTAGTTAAGCTAATTATGTTCTAATAATATGAGCTTCAACTAAATATGTAAGAACATTTTTTTAAATTTTTAATTCGTTCTGGAATAAAAAACAAAACAAAAAAAAAGTTTCTTTACAGTAAAGACATTAATATCAGCAATAGTAGCTGCTTCTACAGATCGTTTTTAGATACTTTTTAAAAATAGAACAATTTTTTCCTGGTATCATGATTTTACATTACTTGGTACCACAAGAGAAAGCCGGTTACATTTTTATTTTCAACAGATAAATGTAATAAAGATTGATTTATTTAACAGTGGGTGTCGAAGAAATTTTTTTTTTCAAAATTTTCAAAACTCGTTATGTTGAAGTCATTTTTTTTTTTTTTTTTTTACACAACAAAGAAATTAGCTGTCAAAAGAATGGCCGTATGACTATTTACAAATCAGGAAGGGTCATTACAAAATCTTACCGAAAACACCGTTTTATGATAACATTTGTAGCACTTTATTTGCTTAAAACTCTTAAAATATATAATGTACATTATTTATTAATTCATTTGAAAGTATATTCATTTTCAAACAAAACGGTATATTGAGGACTTAAGTTGCTTTGGTTTTTAAAATATAACGATTTTAGCAGAACCCCCTTGAAATCCGTAATTATCCAAAGCGTTTTATCGTCCGTGTGTATTGCTAGTAATAGCATGCAATCTGATTGGTTCAAACAAAATCATGGGCATACAAACTGTCCAATAAGAGCTTGCTTATTTCTGCAGACTTTTTTTTACAGTATGTATATGTATCTATATATGTATGTATGTATGTATGTATGTATATATATATATATATATATATATATATGTAATTCTTGGTTCATTCGTTATCAATAAAACCATATTTCTATATTACCAATTTAATTGAAATTTTCAGAGAATCTTTCCTTAGACTCAGGAAATGTTTTTATGTTATTAAATTAATGTATCAAATTATGAAAATATTAAATAAAATAAAAATATTTTTTATAAGTTTCTGCAGGACTATTCGGTTTTTACTTCCGGTAATTATTTCAATGTATCTATCACAATTTGAATAGATAAGTAAAAAAAAAACTCTATTTTTTAAATTTAAATTCATTTCCCAATTTTTTTTAATTTAAAACAAATTGCTCGCCAGAAGGTGCATTTGAGTTAAAACATAAAAGTCAACAAAATTGGCAGCACACGTTTTTTTTTGTTTGTTTTTTTTAAACAGTTGTTTCTATATATGAAAATATTACCTTTTTTATTATTTAAAACTATAAATTGTTAGGTGAAAGTACAGTTTTTTTTTTAAAGAAAATTCACGGTACATATGCATTTTGGTAACGTGCTGAAATATCTTTTTTTATTCTTATTTGTTTTTGTTTTTTTTTCAGCCATTCTTACCATCAAGAAGGGAGGGTGTTTTGTAACTATTCTGTGCTTTCAACTAACAATTTATTATTAAAAAAAAACAATTTATTATTTACAATTTATTATTACAAAAAAGATATTATAAAATTATATAAAAAAGATATTGTGAAAGTTGAATTTAACTTGAAAAAAACAACGCGATTAAGATCCGATTGTTTTGCTTTTTTTTTTTTTTTTTACTGTAAGAAAACTTTTTTAACAAAATTGAAAGTACACTTTTTTCTTTTTTTTTTTCTTTTTTATGGCATGGTTTGACCCGGATTCTCGGCATTTCCCTGTTTAAGCCGAGCGTTGTTCAAATGTTGAAACGCTAAATTTTAAAAATACAAAAAAAACATTACATAAATAATTTTTTATGTAATGTTTTTTTTGTATTTTTTTTTTCTGTGATGTAAAGGGGTTAGGGTTAGTGATGTTAAGGAGGGTTGATTATTTATTTAATTCAGTTTTAATTTAATTTTAGTTCAGTGAACAAAAAGCCTTAAAAAAACACTTGTACTTTCACCTAACAATTTACGGTTAAAAAAAAGTAAAATATTAATCTTTTCTTGAAGATGAAAAGGAAAAAAAAATGTTGATTAATAATTAAAAAGAATTAAAAAAAAACAGTTTCAGTTACTATAAAATAATTTTCTATTATTTTTTTATTATTAATATTTGTTTTTTTTTTTTGTTTTTGTTTTATTTTGAAAATTAGTTAGCGCTTGTTACAATTGTCGGCTTAAACCGATGATTGACGGGAATTCCCGAGAATCCGGGTCAAATTATGCAACTTACAGTTAAAATAAAAAGATATCTTGAAACTTTAATTTAACCTGAAAAAACTATTTAAAAATAGTGTGGTATCAAAAACGCATAAGCACCAAATTTTGGTTTAATTTTACAGTAGATATTGTTCTTGGACATATACGAGGGCAGATGCTACCATGCTATTTTTATAGGGTTTTTTTTTTTTCAGTTTAAATTCAAGTTTCACGATATCTTTTTTTTTTTTTTTTTTTTTTTTTTTTATAAATTATAAGGTGGAAGCACAGAATAGTTATAAAACACCCTCAGCTCCTCATTAAGAATGGTTTTCAAAATAATAACGTTAGTATTTCAGCTCAACACCAAAAATACATAAATACCCAAAATTTCATTTTTATTGGGCAATGTTTTTAATTTTTAATAAAATAAAACATTTAATCATTTCAAAACTTCATCTTGCATTATATTTTTTAATTTGTTAAACAATATGGTTAATTTAAATTAAATTTTAATCACATGATCACATTTTCAATAATTATTACCTATTTAAAGTTTGTAAAACATGTAAACAAACTTTTGCTCGATACCAGTGTCGACCTTTAAGAGTCCCTTTTGGTAATTAGCTGGTTTGGGGATATTTGTACAACTAAATGGCAAATCTGCCTTCTGTGCTTTCAACTAACAATTTATTAAAAAAACAAAAGGTAAATTTTCACATTAGGTCCACCTCCACAATTTGTAACATGGGTAGGTTGGGGGTGTAAATAGCGCAGTATCAAAAATAAAAATAGACAGAAAAATATCCCCTTCGGTTTGTACTTGCACAAAGATTTGAAAAAGTTGTCTAACAAAACCAAACATATGACAAGTAAATGTTTTCAAAGGCAAGAGAAGTTACTTTTCTACCTAACTGGATAATTTTTAGTGTTTTTATTGGGTTCGTATAGATCCACATAGATTCGAAAAAGTTGTCAAAAAATGTATAACAAATATTATCAAAGGCAAGATAAGTTACTTTTCTACCAAGCTAGATAATTTTTTAGTGTTTTTATTTAATGTAAAATGTTTATTCGGCTCGAAAAGCATAGCATTTACCGGTATATATAAAAATTACAAATGGCAACAGACTGTGTTAAACATGTTAAGTTTGGGAAAATGAGTTAAAACTAAAAAAAACTGTACAAATTACTGTTAAATAACCACCGAATATATGGCAGCCTATGTCATGGTAACATATATTGAGTGAGTTCCTTACAGTATTTTGTATAGTTTTTTAGTTTTAACTCATTTTCCCAAACTTAACATGTTTAACACAGTATGTCGCCATTTGTATTTTTCAAATATACTGATAAACACTGCATGTTTTCGGACCGATTAAACATTTTACATTGAATAAAAACACTAAAGTCTTATCCAGTTAGGTAGAAAAGTAACTTATCTTACCTTTGATAACATTTATTTGTTATATATTTATTTTTCGACAACTTTTTGTGTCTGTGTTTAGTAATAAAAACCCTTTTTTATTTAATGTAACGTTTAGTCGGCTCGAAAAACAGACTTTATTGGTATATTTGAAGAATACAAATTGTGGCGGACATTGTTGATTACGTTAAGTTTGGGAAAGTAAGTTAAAACTAAAAACCTTAAAAACATACTGTCTGAAACCCACCGAATATGTCAGCCTATATCATGGTAACATATATTCGGTGGGTTTCTGACAGTTTTGTATAGTTTTTAACTTATTTTCCCAAACTTATATATTCAACATAGTCCGCGACCATTTGTCTTTTTCAAATACATCGATAAACACTGTGTTTTTCGAGCTGATTAAACATTTTACATTAAATAAAAACACTAAAAAATTACCCAATTAGGTAGAAACGTAAATTACCTTCCATTTGCTTTCATTTATTTCATTTATTTGTTTTTGAACAACTTTTTCGAATCTGTGTATTGTAACCCCCTCCCCCACCCAAATACTAATTAAAAACTCACATTTTTTTTAATACAAAAACAAAAAAACTCGATTTACCGGTTCAACATTTTAGCAAGATTCGGCTTAATCCGGTGATTGTTGATAGTCCAAGCCATGCTGGACGGAAACTCCCGAGGATCCGGATCGAATTCTGCAAGAGTACCATTTTTTTTTTTTTTACATTTTCGCCTTTTTTCACTTTTTGGAGTCGATTGCTGTACTAAGATTATAAGAAACATGCATTTTCTCTGTTTATTAGACTTTTCTATTACACCAAATTGAGCCACAGCAAGGTGTGGCAGGGTACAGCTAGTATGTATATATATATATATATATATATATATAGGGCGTACAATAAGTAATGCCCCTGACCCACTTCCCAAAGCAGTAGAGCAATGAAACTTGGCACAGTTATTAGTCTTTCTCTACATAGGAACGACCCAGAGTTATGCATTTCTCCCATCGTTTGATGCAGCTCTGGAGACCGTTTTTGTAGAACACCCCAGGTTGGTCCTCCAACCACGACATGGCTTCAGAAATCAAGGCTGCATCATCTGGGAAACGCTTTCCTTTCAAAAACAACTTCATGGCTGGGAAGAGGTGAAAGTCAGAGGGTGCAAGGTCAGGAGAGTAGGGAAGATGAGGGAGGATTTCATAACCACATGCCTGTGCTTCTGATCTGGCGACATGCGAGTTGTGGACCGGAGCGTTGTCCTGCAGGAGGAGGGTACCTTTGCTGATCTTGCCCCGCCTCTTGATTTTGATAGCTTCCCTTAATTTCCTCAAAAGTGAAGCATAATAGGCTCCTGTAATGGTGGTACTATTTGCCAGGAAATCTGTCATCACTGCTCCGTTTTGCTCCCAGAAGACTGTGAGCATGACCTTGCCAGCGGAGGGCTACACTCTTGCCTTCTTTGGAGGTGGTGAGTCCAAGTGTTTCCACTGCATTGACTGGGTTTTGGTCTTTGGATCATAGTGATGGACCCAGGTTTCATCCTGTGTAATCAGTCTTTTGAAAAACTTTGACACATCTCCAAATTCATCCTCGAGCACTCAACACGTTCTCGCTTCTGGAATGGTGTGAGCAACTTGGGAATCCATCTGGCAGACACCTTATACATATGCAAATGGTCATGAATGATAGTTTCCACAAACCCTGTACTAATCTTGACATCTTGGGCTATTTGGCGAATAGTAATGTACCAATCTTCCAAAATGGCAGCCTCAACTTGATGGACAGATGCCTCATCAATGGCAGAGGGGGGAGGGGGGGCGACCAGGCCTGGGAGCTGTTTCCACAGACTTACGGCCTTGTTTGAATTCACGATGCCAGCGTTTTACAAGGTCATATCATCATAAGTTTATCACCATAAGTTTCTTTCATTTCATCAAAAGTCAGTGTGGTGTGCGTCCTTTCAAATACAAAAACCGTATCACTGCTCGACATTCAACAGGCTCCATTTCACACCTGACTCAGTTCAAACATCTGTAAAACAGAAACCACAATTAGTTGAGACCTGTAATTTGCCACATAACCCGTAGAGATATAAATCATTGCACATGCAAAATTTCAGTTAGAACGAGAAGTGGGTCAGGGGCATTACTTATTACGTGCCCTTATTGCTAATAAATTATTTGATTATTTTTTTATCATCTTTATGAGAAATAGAGAAATATCTTTATCATTTGAAAATGTTGATATTTTTTTTTCATTTCATTATTATTGAGTATGATTAGAATGATATAGTTAGATCTAATTGTTTTGTTTTAGGTCCTTTCACAAGGCCTCATCCTGCATTATGGAGAATTGTGTTTGGTAAGTATTTTTAATCCATTCAATTACTAGTTAAATTTTTATTAGCCACTTTACTTATATGTAATCCATCAACTCTATGATGTAATGGTTAATAGTATTGGCTGACAGTTAGTTCTACATCTTCTCTTGGTTTAATGTTCAATCCTTACTAAAACTAACTAAATTACATAAAACTACATAAATTAACACTTCTACTTGGTCATGGTTGATAGACCGACAACAATCTACCCCATGAATTTAATAAATCGTTTATTTTGAAATTTTATCCAGGTTCCTGAATTCTTTTTCTGAGAAGGTTTCAATAAAGATGCACATGAAAAATGTTAGAGGTTACACCGTGAAAAATAACGTCAATAGATGAGAATAGTATTTTAAATAATACAAATTATGAATCCTTATCTCAAAAATTCCAAAGTGAATGTTAATTATATAGACTCAATTATAAAGTTATTTGGATTGATATTTCTTATCTTGTAAGTTTCTTTTTAAATTACTGCTTGGAAAGAGAAATTTTGATTGAGAAAAATCAGGCCAAAATAACAAATTGATATCAAACAATATTGTTGAGCATTACTTAATGAAATAACATTTTAAATATTATATGCATCAAAGGAGTAAGTTTGGGTAGACATAACATTAACCATCTAATGTATGCAGATGACACTGTGCTGGATACTTTGGGGAAGCAAGTGAAAGTAAAGGATGTGCTTTAAACATTTCAAAAACGGTAAGCATGACGGTATCCACGAACCCCCCAAGCTCCAATATGCAATCTACAATGTCGCAGTGTACCAGGTAAAAGTTGATAAATTCAAATATCTGGGCTACTAAATAATATCTGATGAAAAGTGTGCTACTAAAATACAAAGATGCATAGCCTCAGCCAAAGTCACCTGTCATCAATTAGCATTAAAATGGACACCAAATTCAGAATACTATGAACGTATGTGTGGTCTGTTCTTTTATATAGTTGTGAGTGTTGGACAATCACCAACAGTACGAGGAAGAGACTACAGGCAACTGAAATTTAGTTCTTGAGGAAAATTTTTAATAGTACTCTTGTACTCAAATCAAATCAAGAGGCACTAGAAATGGCAAACACAGAACAGTACAAAAAAGACAGATGAGTTCATGGGCCATATCTATAGAAAAAGCAGAAAAGAATAAATTAGTTTGATGGGAAAGATCGAGGCTAGAGAAGCAGGGAACGACAGCAAGAAACATGTTGACAGTCTAAATACCTAGGCAATATCAAAAATGATGACCAAAATGAATGCCACAAGGGAGAAAGATGAATGAATAGTCATAGCTGTCCTGCCTGGTACAGGCATTGACACCACTTGAATGAATATACTATTTATGATTCATTCCAAGACCGAAGAATTAAATCTACGATGACAATTCTGAAACATTTCACATGTGCAATGCAGATGGTGCATTGAATAAAATAATTGTTATTAAATTAAGGTGAAGTGAGCCATTTCTTGATTATCATTCAAAATCGTTTTGTATAAAGAAAGGATCTGTGATTTACTTCACTTTCTAAATAACCTGGGGTTTTTTCTTTTCTTGAGTCTAGTTTTTATTTTATTTGAAACTAGCCGGTCTGTGCTTGTGCCCTATGTACTGTTCATAACTTGCCCTACATGTGAATACACTTTATGTAAGATTTCAAATGTTTAGACCAAAATTTGTCCAAGTAATTTTGTAGAGACCGCAGAGGTTAATTTTTTTTTAATTTTGACCTCAATTATATATATATATATTTTAAAGATAAATGTTAACATTTATTATTTTGGTCTTAAATCAAAATACAAAATTTTACCCATGTTCAAGTTACCGACATCTAAAATTTCAAGTCTAGACATCGCAAAGGTTAAATCTTTTGAACTTTGATCCCTTAGCAGCTCAAATTTTCAACCCAAACTGATTAAAAAGCTTGCTCTATTTCTGAATATCCTTTATGCAAAATTTCAAATGTTTAGACCGGAAATTGGTTGAGTAATTTGGTAGAGAATGCAGAGGTAAAATTTTTTAAAACTTTGACACCAATTTTGACCCCTTGACATTTATTTTTTTGGGCTTAAATCAAATTAAAAAGTTTGATCCATGTTCAAGTAACCTACATTTAAAATTTCAAGTGTTTAGACCCAAAATTTGTGGAGGAGTTTGATAGAGTTTACAAAGGTCAAATTGGTGAATTTTGACCCCTTGACAGCCAAATTTCTGACCGAAAACCGATAAAAAAAAAAAAAAATTCCCAAATCTCAATACTCTCTATGTCGAATCTCGAATCTCTAGACCAAAAATCGACTGAGTTATTTGGTAGGGGAACACACACACAACACAGACATTTTCACTTTTATAGATATATTATATATCTATCTTCAACTGTACTGAAATGAACACTCAAACAAAGAAAAGTAAGAAGGATAGAACAAATCCTCAAGTTCAAAAATGAAAATTAATTTTGCAAAATAGTCTCCACTTAAATTTTTACCCATGTCTTATATTTTCCCATTTACATATGAAATTGACATTCAACATTTTTAATTTAGGACTCAGCGTTCTATACTTCATGTTGCTGGTGTTCCTGCTCTTCCAGAATACACAAGACACACGAAAAATGTTAGGTTGGGTGTATCCAGATTTGAAGAATGGAACACCTGATGAAAAGGTATTGACAAATTCTTTGAAAATAGTTGCTTTTTTCTTAATCGTTTTTCTCATCAATTGAAGGAAAATCATATTGTTATATTTGTAAAAAAAAAAAAAAAAAAAAAAAGAAAATCTCTGTTTCAATATTTAAAACAATACATTTCGACGTAAGTTATAGTTAATTTTAAATATTTTACATTTTAAATCAGTATATTTATTTATTTGTTGACTTCCAATAATTAAATTTTAAATCAGGTTTATTTTAATTCAATAAATTAAAAACATTTCTAAATACTAGTTAATCTATATATTTATAGGTCTATATATATTAATAATTACATAACTTTGCACATATGTAAACAAAAGATTGTTATGCTTGACTTTAAGCAATCATCTACCTATCAATACACATGCAGACAGAGGTAGCAAGAAAGATGTGTACAGATGGATTAGTTCACACATTCATATACAGTAGTGTGAAAGTATAAATTTATATTTTTTATTAATTTACATACATATGAAATGAAAATTGAGATTTATTATTTTTTCTTATTAATCGTCTCATGTACATGGTTTCTGCTGGTAAATTTTAATGTTTATTTTTCTTTTTTTTTTCTTTTTTTTTTTTAAGGAATATCTAAATGAAAATATGACAGGCATTTTCTTAGGTACTTTCAATCATCATTTCTAACATTGTTAAAATTTCTCTTTATAAAATAGGTATTTTAATGATGTAACATTGTTTATTTATGCCTGAATGATGAATAAATATGTAAGCTTTTATTTTTCAGGAATATGCAGTGAATTGTTCAGACATCACTTTAGCTCGACTCTGGGATCACATTGACTTCTTTGCCTTTTCTCATTTCTTTGGTTGGGCACTCAAAGCTCTTCTTATTCGACACTATGGTATTTTATGGACCATCAGTGTCTTATGGGAACTAACAGAGGTAAATTCCCAATTTAATTCTTGATTATTCTAAATCCTTACAATAAAGAATACTTTTAGTTGAACATTTTTATCATCATCCTCCTTTTCTTTATCACATTCCATCTCTTATTTATTGATTCTTATTTATTGATTTTATATATATATATATATATATATATATATATATATATATATATAAAGTTAGGTATTTTTGTATGTCCAAAATTAAGTCCTGAACATTATGAAATTTGGAATACTGGAGTCCAAATGTGAGCTACATTTAGTTTAATGGAAAGGGAATGCCCAACCTCATATTTGAAAATGCAAATTTATCAGAGTTGCGTTGAATTTGATTCAATCATTTAGACACCAATTACATAAAACTCTTTAAAGCACAAATCATAAATTTAGAACTATTAAAATTAGAATAAAGATTTTAGATAGAAACTTTAATAGCATTATATCTTGATTTTAATCTTCATGTTGGGACATACCTCCTGGAATGCATATTCTGCGTGAAAGTGTGTTGTACGAGATGTTATTATTGCCAGATATAAACAACAATTTACCAGATTCAAATCAAAATTTTAAAAATATAAGATTGATTACCCATTTCCAAGCTTCATTTTGTGGCCAGAGAAAATATTGATAAACATGACACACTGACGAAACATAAAATCTATCATTTATTAAGAGAGCATAAAAAGTAAAAAGAAATAAAGTAATATTCTAATTGGGAACAATAAAGGAGTGAAATGGATTTATTTTTTGAGGAGATGATTATATGTCACTGAAAATACATTTCTACATTCAGAATAAATTAAATGTTCATTTATCTGGTTTGTTATGATCGCCATTTGTATGTATAATTAGGAATTTCAGATTGCTATGGTTTTCAGAGGTGATAGAATGAGGTTTTCTTTCAGGTAAAAATAAGATTTCTAATAGAGTTCAAAAGTGAACTGATAAGGTCCTGTTAAAAGTTGGCTTGAATTCCATGCTGAATGATGCTGAGCATATTTGAGACAAGATGAAGAATGGTTTTCATTTAGCCAAAATTTTATGCGAAAACAAGATTTTATACGAATTAACGAATGTAGTAAATAAAATCTTGGCCAAATGAAAATCATTCTTCATCTTAAACGTAATCACTTATAACGTAGTATATAATGTAATGGTGTAGATCAGTGGTTTCCAATCTTTCAAAAGCCAAGTATGTCCAAGGATGGAATACTGTTGCCATATCTGGGCAGGAGCTGCTAAAAACAGCCTATCCTGCCTTGACAGAGTACAAAATAGACTTCGTGGCTTAGTGGGGGATGCCCTTTTCTCTATCCTGCAACCTCTCTCCCACAGAAGAGACGTTGCGAGCCTATCCTTGTTTTATCATTATTTCCATGGCAGGTGCTCATCTGAACTCCAATCTCTGGTCCCCCCTCGCCAATCTTTCACGAAAAACACTCGTCTAGCTGAATCCACTGTGAAAAATTTCCCCCACTCTATATCTGTGCCTAAATCAAAACGCGGATTCCATGAACAAAGCTTCTTTCTTAGAACTGCACGCCTGTGGAACTCTGTTCCGTCTGCCTGCTTCCCTCCGGACTACAACTTGGATGTCTTCAAGTCCAATGTTAACAAATTCCTAATAAACCACCCCCTTAATTAAACACTTCATCAAATCTCCACACTAACGTAATGTACTTGCAATAACCCTTATCCCTGAGTGGCTTCCGGGCCTTGATAAGTGGTGATCACTGTGTAAAAAAAAAAAAAAAAATATGGTGACCCATTTTAGGACAAGCAATCGGGCAGCAATCCTAACCCTTAAAATATCTTATATTCATTCATTTTTGTACAACAAACTGCTATATATTGCAATTATTGAATTATAGATTATTTATTTATGAAATAACTGTGCATTCTGTAAATTTCAAATTAATTGCAACTCAATTCAAAATTATTTAAACACATAAATTTCCAATATTATGTAAAGCATGATTATGAATAGAGCTAAATGGGGTGAATGATGTTGCAGTTTTTTAGCTAGCAATTCTACCTTAGATTCTCTTGTTGATATAGGAAACAACTTGAGGTGTGCCATATTTAATTGATTTCAGTACTTGTTTTTAAGAATGAGAAGTTGTCATTTAAGCTTCATACGTGGTTGCATTATAGAAAAAGCACGTGCCTAAACGGAATAGCGGAGAATCTTATTTTTCTATGCACCAAAGATATTGTAGGTCTCATAATCGGTCCTGAAGCAGTAAATAAATTATCACATCTATACAATGAAACAAAAGATGACAGATGTGGCTGAATATATTTTATTTTAAATTATTTAAGAATTAAAAGAAACTCTGACTGTGTTATTCAGTATACAGATTGATGAAACTACTGATGTGACAAACTTTTCACAATTTCTTGTGTATTTTCATTATCATAAAAATGAAAAAAAAAACGATTTTTTTGTTTTGTAAGCCTGTGCATACTTCAACTGCTGCTGCTGATTATTTTGATTTAATTAATGATTTCTTCAAAGAACATTCGGTCGAATGAGAGAAATTGTATGAAATTTGCACTGACAAGGTACCTGCAATGGTTGGCTATATGTCTGGCTTCCAATAGTTTAAAAAGTAACTCCAGAAGTAATTAATACTCACTGCAAGAAGTACTTAACCAAGTGTTTAAAATAGTAAATCAATGCAACTTGGCAACACAGCTCTTCAAAGTTTTATGTGAAGATTTAGGTTCAACACATAAAACACTGTTTCACACATAGGTAAGGTAACTCTTGAAAGGAAAGGCATTAAAGAGATTCTTTGAATTGAGAGGAGAGCTGCAAATATTTCTTGCTTCTCAAAATGCAAGCGAATATGAATCAATATTTATGGATGAATTTACAAGGTGCCTTCAATAAGTTTGCAGACTTTTTTACACTCTTGAAAATTCAGTATATTATTGCTATGAGATGACTGACCAATTTTTATGATTTCGAATACACCCTACTAAAACATGATTGTCACAGCTGGTAAATTTCAAAAATGCAATCTGGACATGACATTTTAGAAGCATGATTTGCAACAAAATTCTGCTTTATACTTGGAAAAAATGCCATACGTATGGAATGCTTCGGTGCTTTTGGACCATTTCACATGAATTAAGCATTAATTTTTGAGTGGCATAAGTAAGAAATTCAAGAAATGCAGGGAGTCTGTGAGGGATGATGAGTGGTGTGGGAGGAGTAAGGAAAACGCCAGAGTTAATTAGTCAAATAAAAAATTTCATGGATAAGGACCGTCATTTGTCTATAGAGACAATAAGTGCAATTTGATGTCAGTGTGGGAACTGTACACACAATCATTCACAAGGAGCTAAAGACCCAGAAGATTTGCATGAAATTAGTCTCAAAGGTGCTCCATCCTTGTCATAGACTATTTGACCAAGATGGACTGATGCAGTTTCTTACCCTCCCTATAGTTCAGACCTTGCTCCCGGTGACTTT
The DNA here is from genome assembly GCF_053919585.1 of Euprymna scolopes. Classification (NCBI taxonomy): domain Eukaryota; kingdom Metazoa; phylum Mollusca; class Cephalopoda; order Sepiida; family Sepiolidae; genus Euprymna; species Euprymna scolopes. Next base: position 108,401,900 of record NC_136497.1, on the reverse strand, counting down.
TGGTTATTTCCTAAGCTTAAGGAACACCGACAATTGAGATGAAAGAGACTGTGATAAGGGTCATTGACATGCTCACACAAGAGGACTTTCTTGGGGCCTTACAGAAATTGATGGAACAGAACAAGTGCATTGCATCTGGAGGAGATTACTTCAAAGGGGATTAGAGTTTCATGTGTGTACTATCAATAAAAGTGCCCATATGAAAAAAGTCTGGAAACTTATTGAAGGCACTTTGTATGTTGTGCAAATTGGCATACTAAGTTAACATTTTTAAAATATTTAAAGTATTAATACAAGATTACACGGTAAGGAAAGTAAAATATTTTTGTCTGAAAAAGATTGTTTTTAAAAAAAATCTAATCTTTTTACCTCCTCATTCAACTATTAAGATGTCTTATTCATTCTTTACTAGTTTTAAAATTTGGGAAATGGATATCTGTCATCTGGAACAATGAAACCACAGCATAGAAAATGTAATGTATAATTTTTAAATAAAATAATCTAAATGAATAAATGCAAAAGATTTTTCCACCTATCCTAATTATATTAACATCAAAACAGGTTGTGCTTATTTCAATTTAATACAACATATTATTTTATAATATTTGTAGAAACACTGATCTTAATTTGCATATTTATTTTATAAACAACTTTGAAAAGATTAATATTCTGAAATATACAGTTGTAATTTTTCATTATATCATAATGTATACGCACTATTTTTGTGTTTTTGTATACACACACTATTATATCATAATGTATATTCACTATTTTCATTGATAGTAAAACATCTAATGTCAGTTTAATACTGAAAACGGATACTATATTTTGATTTTAGGCATGATTGTCACCAGTTTTTAGGGGATATGTTCCACATTATTTTTAAGGTCTTTTGTAATGGGGAAAGTATTTTTGGGATGAACTGAATTCAAAGAAATATTTTTAGTAGAAAAGTTTTGCAAGTTTTAGAATTAAATGTGAGATATTGTTATACAGTAAACAAAACAAAATGATGAGTTCAGAAGGCATTTATTCACAAAAGAGATATTTTACATATGTTTAAAACCAAAGTTTACAGCAATGGGAAAAACATGAAATGTTCTTGAGTATTTTTAGAGTTCTTGTAAAAACAGGGGGATTCATTAGATCAGACATTGAAAAAGTCCTGAATCAATTAAGAGATGCGAGTTTCAGGGGTCAGGAAAATCGTATTCAAAACTTCTCTGCTCATTTTTATAAATCATAATTCATTGAAAGTTGTTTATAAGAGTCAATGTTCATTTGATTTCATATTAGTAAGATGGTTTAGTGAAAAAGATTGGAAATATTTCAATGAATAAAGTTTATACAGATTGACAAACGATAATAAGTCGATGAGTTGTGTGTGTTAATGGTTGTGTAGAGAGATGTTATAGAGGGAAGCACCAAAAGAGGGGTGACCAGTGACACCCATCTGTAGACTTGGAACATCTAGGTTCCTCTGGTTTATTGAAAAAAATAGATGGCTCCCAGAAAGGCCATTTCAAATAAATTCAGAAAGTTTTCTGATTGGTCCAAAATATAATTATTTCTTTTTATTCAGGAGAGTGCATGCGCAGACAACATGCACACAAACACGTTGACACATTTTGATTTTAGACATTGGTGTTTAACCATCGACTGCTGCAATCTTAGCCAAAAGGCCAAAGATTTATTTATCTTACAAAAAACAAAAAAGAAATGTTGTACAGTTCTGAATTTTTTAGATGAAGATTGATTATTCATATTATTTGGATTCTTTGGACTACTGTTCTCATCTTGTAACACTCTAGAATCTTTCTGCCAAACTCTGGTATCTGCACAGAATTTTGAACATAACCCTTTATTTAATCTACGAGGATAGCATGTTCTCATTCTATCAGCCAAAAATAGGGTAGAAGTCTTAAGTAATTCACAATTGTATTTTTGGGTTGCCCATATTGAACCTTCAATTTCTAGGAATTTAACTTTTACAACTGAATTTTATCAAGTATTCTATCCACTGTGCCATGGGTCCTTGTAGGTTGTGCAAATAAAGCTCAATATGAGAACAGAAGTCTGAAAAATCCAAATAATAGGAAAAATATTTTTTAAAATAAAACAAAATGTCGCACAATGTCAAAATTGGGTAGGATTGATATACTCTAAACTAGTTCTAATCAACAAAATACCATATTCACTCTATGGGTACATCTACTTAATATAGTTTTACATTTTTTATTAACAAAAGTATATCTAAAATGTTATCGTTTGGAGTGGAAGGAGGTACTAAAAATCAACCAAATCTAGGTATGATCTGTTCACTGTTTTCTGTTACAGTAATTATAAACAGTTCAAAACTGTTTGAATTATGCAAATATCCCAAGTGATTCAAAAGTTATAAGAATTGAAAGCTCAGAAATTGAGGGTTCAAAATTGACATTATTATATGGAAAAAAGTATTTGAAATCATAGACCACTTCACAACAAGAAATTCCTTAATTTCTTCACTTTTCTCTTATTTGGGTAAGAAGGCACATTATTTGTTCATATTCATGTCTCCCATCTCTGATGATCAATGAGAAACAAGATCGCATTTAGCCATTAGGTCAGCTAAGCTGGTCTCTCACCTTTTAGCTACTCGACCATGTTTATTTTGGGATCAAGGATGACATTCCAATCTCCTATTAAATTTAGACACTTCATACATGCAATGAACACGTCCAGATTCCTGTAAAAACGGTGCTGCACTTAAGCTGTGTTGGGTACTTCAACAGCAATGACCTGATACACATAATCTTTTACAGCAATATCAGCCATAGCCAGGCTGTCCCCACATCCCAATGAATGTCAACTTTCCCAGACAAAGTGTATTTCACAAACAGGAAAATGCCATTTCTTGGAGATTCCTATATGCTGCAAAGATGTTAAATTCTCTGTTTAGCATCTGACAATCCCTAGATGAAAAAGTACGTATCCGGAGAGATGTAGTTATGATCGAGATCTCTCCACATATGTACCACCCTGCTTAAAAATCTCATGTCCCTCACATTAGACTATCTAAGTGCAGACTCATGAACTTAAGCAGTGTCATACCTGAAGCTGAAGTCTGTTGGTCAAAGGACACTGACACTATGCGTGATGCTGAATTGGCTAATTTTTTGGTATCCTGGCTGCTGCATGCAATTATCCAGGAGAAAAGTTCATTTTTAAGGTATTGCAGCATATTTATGTGCATTTATTGCAGATTATTTAGAAACCATTAATTTCTGGAGATTTTCAGGAGCATATTCTGATTCCTTGCTCCAAAATACACTTATATGGCAAATTTCATTGCTTCATCTTGTGTTTTAACAATGATATAGCATTTTTACTGAAAAAAACTAGTGTAAAAAAAAAAAATGTGATGAAAGGTATATGTTCTTAAAGAAGGAAAATATCCAAATGTTTGAGGAACAAAAATAGTCATAACTTCCTTAATTTTAATTGGATTTAAAAAATTTTTAAGATTCTTTCTTAGCTCTTTCTATTTATGCCATTATTGAAATATTTTAAGCAGTTTAAAATTTTTTCATATGTATTGCTAATTATTGTATTATCTTTTAATGCGGGTGGATGATGTAATATCGACTCTGTTGTCATAAAAGCATCTTTCCAGAAATTACCTCTGCTTTTTTTAAGGGGGTGATAATAATACTCCCAGGTATTACATCCTCCTTTGGGCTGGGGTAATGTAGTATCTGTTCTCTTGTCGTGAGATCATTTTCCCAGGAACAACTTTCTCTTTTTGGGAACAGGGAGGAAGGTGTAGTCTAGTATTTGTTTTGTTGCCATGATACCATACTCGCAGGCATTACCTTCTACTGTTATAGGGAGATAACCTGAGAGGGTGGAAGAATGTTCGAGGTCGCATGATAAGCATGAATAAGTTATTCAATAATGTTTAGGATAACATTTCAGATCATGTGGATGGCATCACGGCCTTAACAATGAGGAAATAAATATTGTTGTTACAAAGGAAAAGCAAGTTAAAGTTCTTTTCTTTGTCCACTTTGCGATTGAGGCTACAATGTGTGTACAACAGTACATTTCTCTTCCCTCTTTTTCTGGCCCAGTAGAGCATGAGAAAATGTTGACTGTTCTTCTGCAGAAAGTTAAAGTCCTTTAATGGAGTCACCTGTTGGCTGTGGGTGATAACCTGTGATGTTTTGGGATGGGATCCTGGTGGTTGAGAGCAGGGATGATAAAATCCTACAAATATTTTGATGACCACTAAATTAACCAAGAGACCACACACAGTCAGATTCAAGCACTGAAAATAAAGAAAATTTCCCAAGATTTATCATTCTGGAAGCAGAAAACAATACTCTATTGACAAAATTATCTCCAAACACAAAAAAGGTGATTTCTACAAAAGTTCCATCCAAAGCAGTTAAAAATTTATGAAATGGAACACTATTAGTGGAAGTAGAAAAGAAAGATATGCTAATATTTTACTAAAAATGGAAAAGTTCCATGATGAAAAAATAAATACCCGAATACGAAAAGGGTGTAATGTAGCCTGCACAATTGATGAAATAATAACAGAATTAAAATCTTAAGGTCTAATAGACATCAAGAATTTCCATTAAAAAGAATGGAAACATCATGCTAATAAACGCTTACATCATGATCTTCCAGAAAAGAAATGAGAATTGGTTATTCAATTGAAAAGATTGAATTATTCATACCAAACCTCCTTTGAGGCCAAAAAGGCAAAAAATTTGGACACCATTACAACTGGTTAATGTGCGATAGATGTACTAAAAAAATATCTGACCATACTACAAACAAATGTACAAACAGGTAGAAATCTGTAAACTTTTTTTTTTATACAAAGGATTCATCACTTATCAAGGCCCGGAGGCCATTCAAGGATAAGGTTTAATGAGTCAGTATCGTAGTAATCATTAGAAATGGAAATTTGATAAATTAGATTATTTAAGGGGACGGCTCAAGAACTTGTTTACGACCGTATTGTAATCAGCTGGAAAGCAGGGAAACGGAAAAGTTCCACAGGCATGCAGATCCAAGAAAGAAGTTTTGTTCATGGAATCTTTGTTTAGGTTTAGGCATAGATAAAAAGTGGGGGAAATTATTGATAGTGATTTCAGCTAAATGAGTGTTTTTTTGTAAAAGTTGGGCGAGAAGGGGGGGGGCATAGATTGGAGCTTAGACAAGCACTTGCCATGAAAATAATGATAAAGCCAGAGATAAGCGCAAAACATCTCTTCTGTGGAAAATAGGTTGCAGGGTAGAGAAAAGGGCATTCCCCACTAGGCTATAAAGTCTATTTTGAACTCTGTCAAGGCAGGATAAGAGTTTTCTAGTAGCTCCTGACCAGATGTAGCAACAATACTTCATCCTTGGACTTACCTGACTCTTACTTGACAGGTAGAGAATTGCATCAGCAATGAGATATCTACTCGAGCGATAGAATGATCCCACCATTTTTCCAGCTACCTTAGCAACAGATTTGATTTACGTGTTCCATTTCAGGTCAGGAGTAAAGGTCAGACCCAAAAGCTTATCAAAATATGGAGCCTCCATAAGATAAGAGCCATTCATTTTAATTAATGCACGATGGCGATCAGTGTTGATGATGTAAAGATAGAAGCTTGGTTTTAGATGCATTAAAATTAACAAGTAACCTCTTTCCCCATTGTACTACATCTTCCAGATCAGAATGGTCCTGGATATGACCTTAAACTATATCCAGTGGTCAGGCCCCAGCTTGTGGGCTTTAGGGAGTGTGGAGCCACCCTTTAATTGCCATTGCTCCCAGGTCCACTCTGACCCGGAGTGGTAGTACCTGTTAGGGTCCCAACTATGGGTTAAATAGAAACCGACTTGAAAATAAATATATTCTATTAAAAAAATTTTCTTCAAAATCTTTGGATTCAGCATTAAATAACCTGAAAAGGGTTGATATGCCGTAAAACAAAAACAACCAACCAACATCCAGATCAGAAGAGAGAGAGAATCAGAGAGAACTTGGTTGTTTACGGCCTTGAAGTGTTGCCATAGATAGTAGTCATCAGCATATGATCTTAGGATGTGATTTGGGAGATCATTTATGTAGATCAGGAAGAGAGTTGGACCCAGGGACTCCAGCTTTCATACTGTGAGCTTCTGATTTCTGCCCATCAACCATTATCTATCAAAGAAATGATTTAATAATTGAGCTAGCTATACTGTAGCTACTTGTGGAGTAGACCTTTATGCCATACCCTATCAAAAACCTTTCATATGTCAAGAGCAATTAATGTAGAAAGGAAGCCTCTGTTGAGAGATTTTCTAATCCTATGAGATATAACCGTTAGCACATCTGCTGTAGATCTAGCAGAACAGAAACCATATTGCATGTCACTAAGGAGGTTATTTTCGCTGAGGTGGTTGACTCCTTTATTTAACACAGATTCCAGCAACTTATTACATGCTTCTCTCTTTACATCATCAACATTCTGATCCACATCTGGCATCAATTGAAATGAATGGCTCTCGTCTTCAGGAGGCCTCAAGTTTTGACAAGCTTCTGGGCTTGACCATTACTCCTGATCTTAAATGGAACACGTACATCAAATCTGTTGCCAAGGCCGCTGGAAAAATGGTGGGATCTTTCTATCTATCCAGTAGATATCTCACTGCTGATGCAGTTCTCTATCTATATAAGAGCCAGGTATGTCCAAGAATGGAATACTGTTGCCACATCTGGACAGGAGCTGCTAGAAAGGACTTGTCCTGCCTTGATAGAGTTCAAAATAGACTTCGTAGCCTCGTAGGAGATGTCCTTTTCTCTTCCCTGCAACCTCTATCTCACAGAAGAGATGTTGCAAGTTTGTCTCTAATGTATTGTTACTTTCATGGAAAGTGTTCGACGGTCCCCCCTCACCAAACTTTCACAAGAAACACTCGTCTAGTTGAAAACACTATCAATAATTCCCCCCACTCTTTATCTGTGCCTAAACCTAAACGTAGATTCCATGAACAAAGCTTCTTTCTTAGAACTGCACGCCTGTGGAATTGTCTTCCGTTTTCCTGCTTTCCGGCTGACTACAATATGGTTGTGTTCAAGTCTAACGTAAATAAGTTCTTGATGAGCCGTTCCATATAAGTTATCAAATTTACCAAATTTTCATTACTAATGATTACTATATTGTCCAATTTCTACCGTACACTCTTTAACTCTTATCCTTGAGTGGCCTCTTGGCCTTGATAATGTGGCGATTCCTGTGTAAAAAAAAAAAAACATGCGGGAGATTTGATCTGTACTGAGAGTGAGATGACCGATTACCTGAATTTTTAAATGCGGGGACTACTGTGAAGAGGATCACTCGGCTTATGCTAGGATCTGCAATGTGTGGAAAAAAGAAAAAGAATTAATGACAGTAAAACAAGACCTTTCTTTTCCTGAAGAAGAAAAAGTTGCAAAAAAGAAAGAAATCACAAAAAATGATAAATATGACATGAACCTAGGTGCAAATGACTGACAAAAATTGATAACCAAAATTGAACCTACAATCACGAATACCACAAATATGAACACCTATCTAGAGATAAACTAAAACAAAGATCAAAAACAAAAACAATGAAAACATCAGACAAAACAAAAATAAATCCACTACAAATTTGTGGTACACTACAAAAACACGGATTAAAGAAAGAATAAATAAAAAAGAATGAAGCAATTGTTGTATTGTGGTGTGGCCCCCAGGTTGGGAATCGTAGTAGTGCGTAGGACCCCCTGGCTGTGGCACATAGCAGTTTTAATTGCGTCGATCGTCCGTGGTTTCACTTGTTTACTAAGCGGTTGTCATGACAACGAGTTAAGACTAGTGAGTTATCTCACCTTAGACTAGCACTTTTTCCTTATCTTGCCTCTCGTCAATTGTCAAAAATGTCATAACAACGTTGAACCTGAAAACAAATCGGTTGACAACTTAGAACGATCAGCCGTAACTTAAAAATATGCATTAAAAGACGTAAGTCACAATTGCGTTTATTTTTGTATAAAATTATATTTTTACAATATTATACAGATTTACAATTTAAACAGTTCGTCTTTTTTTCTTTTGGTGGTTTTGAAGTTCACAGCGATAGTAACAGTGTTCTCACAGTTATCTGAGGAGGGAAATGACGTTTCAACGATCCGATCTTCAGCAACGTTCTGTCCCTTGTTTCTCCTCTCTCTGCTTCTTCTGGTTAGATTCCACCTTTTATATTGGCATTTTTGTCACTTAGTTTTTCCTATCCACACGATCTGTCAATCAGCTGATCGATAATAGAACACGCGTTCTTTAGTCACGTTTTGACAATTTCTTTGCCGGTTCCTGACCTCGGACGATCGTCCGATTTATCTTCAGCTGACCGACACGTGAATTTATCACTCATGCCAATATCTGTACTTACTTACGAGGAACGTCACGTTTCTTTGTTTTGTAAACAAAAAAATCGTCGTCCGATTTCTCTGTTTACGACGTAAGCACTTTCTCTTTTCTACTGGTGGACAATCGATTATTCGATGCCCACTCTTTTAAATCTTTTATTAAAGAAGTTTTTTCTTTTCAGTTATGTATCGGATGGTTCCAGCCATCCATTACATAACACCCCTCCATTAACTATTTTTTTTTTTTTTTTTTCAATCGTCTATCGGTCCATCGATATTTCCAATAATGTTTTTAATGTCACAATTTTTTTTTCGATGAATTCCATACAAACACAAAAATAAAAAAAAAATGATAATAACCAAAACATAATAATAAAAAAAATAAAATAGCAACACAAGAAAGCACAAGGTCTCCCTTCGGTATAAGTGCATCGTCCGCACTTAAAAGCAAATATACCCTGCAAACTTACCAATTTTACCGAAGTGGTCGATTTGTCCAATATTCTCCACTACCTCGGCTCTTTAATTAATATGACTAATTAACTAAATACGAGTCTAACATTTTAATTACTTGTTTAAAATGTGGGCAGCATATAGTACAAAAATTTCGACCAGAACGCCAGGATTCTAAATATTGGTGGCAACTCCGAACTCCCTATGATAAGGATTTTGCCTAACATCGATAGAGTAACTTTCTTACCCAGTCCAAACATCCTGTTCTGCGCTCCCGACCCACAGTTCGATTATAACCTGAGTTCCCAACCCCCGTGCTAGCCCTAGCTACGGTTGGCTGATCCCTACTATCATAATCAACTCCGCACGACCTGGGCACTAAGTTATATATATCTTCCTTCGATATTTCATCAACTTCTTTAGCCCTTTCAGCCATCATGCTGCATGTGATTATTTTCCGTTCCATCAACGGGACCCTGTTTTCCTGACTTGGGAATTTCCGTTGATGGCGATTGCTCTGTTGGGGATAATTTTCTTCCTCCCCACTAGAGGATTCTTGATCTGAACTACTTTCTTCTACCGATGCTGACAGGGTAGTTTTTCTACAGCCCTCTTGCTTGTTGGGGATATCCCATTCCTCCAGTTCTGCTTTCCGAAGGTGTTCCCCATGGGCTTTTGTTACTGCCCCCGTCAGTTGGCTTCTACTTCTATACGAGACTGGCCCCGTCTTCTCTATTATTACGTAATATGGAGACCATCTTACATCTAGCTTTCCCTTTTTTCTATTATTTTTATAATAAACTAAGTCGCCAACTTGAAAATCGACTGCTTTCGTTTTCTCGTTGGCCCTATCTATCATTTTCTTCCTAGCTCTCTTTACATTGTTCCTGACTAATGTAAAGGTCCGATGCATGTCCTGCAGAGCGATCTCATGATCCTCTTCCCCGTAGTAAATTCTACGCGGCCTCAGTATGTTGTCTAACGGCAAGACAACGTCTCTATTATAGAGCAAGTAATAGGGGGAGTACTTTGTTGTTTCGCTGACATGAAACCTTATAGCAGCCAACATCTGGTTCAAGTACATGTCCCACGAACGGTCATTGTCCCCTATTTTCTTTGCTAGTACATCATGCATCGTCCTATGGAATCTTTCTATTTTCCCGTTACTTTGCGGGTGGTAAAATGAGGTGGTCACGTGATCAACATTAAGCTCTTCTAAAGCCCTTTTCATGATCCCATTGACGTTCTCCGGTCCGTTATCCTTAAGTAACTGCAATGGTGCACCAAATCTGGGAAATATTTCCTCAATTAAGAGATGCACCACTGTCTCTGCCTTTTTATTAGGCACAGCGAAAGCCTCAGGCCAACCACTATACATGTCGATGAACGTGACTATGTATTGATTGCCTGACAAAGTCCTCGGATAGGGTCCGGAAATATCCAATGCAATCTTAGGAAAAGAAGGCATGTCGGTCTCCTGCATTTGAGGTTGTTGCTTCCTCAAATTTCTGGTCTGGCATGGGACGCACTTCCCTATGTGTTCGTTTACCGTCTTGAACAAACCAGGCCAGAAATACTTCTGTTTAATGGAGTGGAACGTTTTCTCCATGCCCATATGACCATTCTCATCATGGTATTGATTCAATACCTTCATCCTTGAATGTAACGGAATATATAATCTAATTACAGGATCGTCGTCGGGTTGCGATAAATAATATACGATATCGTCCATTATGATGTACTTTTTTTCGTCCATCTTGGACGTTTTACCGCTCCTCAACCGTTTCTTTAATTCGACGATCTGACTATCGGCGTCTTGTTCTTTACACATATCCAAACTTGATAGTGTAGGACGCTCGCTTACTACCGGTGAGTCTTCGTCATCCTTATGCGATACAAACTCTCTTGGTTCAAAACGATTCGAGTTTATCGCACTCACCGTGAAATTCCTATCATCTATTTCTACTAGAGGATCGTCTTCATCCCGACTCGCATTTACCGCACGGGATAAGAGATCCGCACAGACGTTATCCTTTCCTTTCAGGTACTGTATGGTGCAATCATAGCCAGCCATACTTAATGCCCACGTCTGTATTTTTTTATTCTGTATCGGAGATTTCAGCAAATACTCCAATGGTCTGTGATCCGTGTAGATGGTGAACGTAGCACTGTGCAAGTAGTGATTCAACTTGCTTAAGGCATAGTGAATCGCATATGCTTCTTTCTCTATTGTTGACCATCTAGTCTGGGTATCAGACAACTTATGAGATAGAAAATAAATGGGTTTCTCTATCTCCCGACCCTCCTCCGGGTCGTAGACCATTTGAGACAAGGTTGCTCCGATCGCATAATCGGAGGCATCCGTGTATAACCTGTATCCTTTGTTAGTGTCCTGGTATGCCAGCATCACCATCTCCTCAAGCTTCGATTTCAATCGATTAAAAGCAGACTGACATGCATCGTCCCAACAGAAACGTGCATGCTTCCTAGTTAACCGAATTAACGGTTCGGCGATTACAGAAAAATCCTTGATAAATCGCCTGTAATAGGATGTCATGCCTATAAAGGATCTAACCTGCTTCACAGTGGTTGGAGTCGCAATTGCCTGAATTACTTTAACTTTGTCCCCCTCCGGCTGGATACCTTTCTCACTTACTCGGAATCCCAGATATTGCACTTCCTTGCCGAAAAACTCACACTTCGCCGCCTTTAACCTTAAATTATGCCTACGTAAGCTACCTAGCACCTTTTCTATATGCCTAACATGTTCCTCCTTTGTTTTGGAGAATATTAAAATATCATCCAAATAAGGCACGGCGAATTCTTCCTGTCCCTGTAATACTACGGACATTAGCTCCTGAAACACTCCCGGAGCATTAGCAAGTCCGAATGGCATTACATTAAATTGGAACAGTCCCCTATGACAGGTGAACGCAGTTTTCTCTTTATCCTTTTCGTTCAACTTTACCTGCCAATACCCTGATTTCAAGTCCAACTTTGAGTAGTATTTTGCTGACCCAAGCGAGGCCAGTATATCATCAATTACTGGTAGCGCTCGGGCATACTTCTTTGTTATCTTATTCAAGGCCCTAAAAGCTACACAGAACCTCTTTGTTCCGTCTTTCTTTTTTACTAAAACTATCGGGGAAACTCCACGGACTGTTTGACCTTTCTATCACCCCTGCCTGTAGCATTTCCTCTAGTGCTACAGTAACTTCTTTTCGTTGTTTGAGAGATGTTCTATACGGGTTTTTCTTTATGGGATCGTTTTTTCCTGTATCGATCCTCATCTCTACTATGTCAGTCCGGCCTAAATATCTATCCTCTGTGACGAATAAATCAGTATTTCGTCGCAGGACTTTATTTAAAACTTTCCTCATTTCTTCCAACACTTTTATGCCGTTGAGGTTACTTTTGTTTCCCGACTTCCTTTGTTTATTTGGCTTTGATATCGCCATTACTACTTCTGTTCTTCTACATCTACCTATCTTGTAACCTTTCTTTAATTTTACTGTCTGGTTCGTGTTATTCATAATTAGCAAGGGAAAGCTTTTCCTACCTTTAATTTTAACTACCGTGTTCGCTACGGATACACCACTTAGATCACTTAGGAAGCCCTTATCTATCTGCACTACCTCGTAATCTAAACCCTGACCATTTCTCATTCCGGCACGAGCTGTGCACACATGTAAATGCTGCGGTTTCAGGGTGACATCGTGCCTTAATCTAACTATACCCGAAATATGAGCCTCCTCTTGCAGCGCTATGTACTCGCTGCCTAATCGGATTGCTCCTAAATCAAAGTACATTTTAACACTATTTTGCTTGAGCCAGTCTCGGCCCAATATGACGTTCCTATTAAGGTTTTTCGTCACTACAAAATCATGTCGAATGTACTGGCTTCCTACTTTAATCTGTAAACGCGCCACTCCTTGCACTATGAGAGGTGACCCGTTTGCAGTCCTTAAATTCATCTCTATTTTCTTTATCTCAGGCTTCTCTCTGAGACCTTCTAATACAGTACTTTTTATTACAGAAATTTCGGCGCCAGTATCTACTAAAGCCCTAAACTTATTTTTCTCTATCTTAATAGGGATGCAATTAGCGGCGCCCATATGTCCTATGATCTTTGACTGTTCACCCCTCTTCCTCTCGCTGGGCGTCTTGCGAGTGGGGTCTGCTCGTTTCCCGACTTAGGGAAGGTGCAGTTCCTGGCTATATGGCCTTTTTTGCCGCAATTGTAACACTTAATCCCCGGCCAAGGGCGCTCTGTTTCTCTTGCCTTGAAGCCGGGTCCCCTATTAAATCCTCTATAATTCCCCTGCCCCCTATCTGGCTCTGGGAATCTTTTTTTTCTTATCGCTTCTATATTCCTCTGGCGCCTACTATAATTTATTTCCATAGGTTCTTCTTCTCGGTCATTGCCTCTTATGCGGGTTTGCCACCGTTCCTCGATTAGGGCCTTTTCATAGGCTACCTTGAGGTCCGATGGTTCTTCCCTCATGACAGCGATTTTGACTTCCCTGTCATATAGCCCCTCGATGAAGAAACCTATCACTTGGCTTTTTATTACTTCATTGTTCGTATCTAGGCTACCATACGAACCTTCAGCCAAGTGCACTAACCTCTGCATGTAGTCCTGCAGAGTTTCGCTTCTACCCTGCTTAATATTTGCTAACTCCCTAACAAACTTGGTAGGATCTGCCTGGACTCCAAAATAATTATCTAGAGCTCGTTTCAAGTCTACCCATGCCAAACTCTCATTGTTGGCTAGTAGTCCTGAAACAAACTGTCCTATTGGGCCAGCCGTCGTAATTAACGCTAATTGGCATTTTTCTTCCTCTGTTTGGCTAACTATTCTAGTGTATTTATCTATATCATTTAGCCATCTTCTGTATTCCTGCGATCGTCGAGTGTCTAATGTTTTTATTTTTGTTAACAACGCCTCCCCCCACAGAGAGTTCGAAATGGCCTTCCCTACATTGTGTAGTTCAGCCCCTAGGATCTAAGCAAAATTTGTGAAAAACTGCTGTTCCATCTTTTACAATTATTTTTAAAAATTATACGAGAAAGAAAGAAGAAAAGAATTATATATAACTTCTTTTTTTTTTTTTTTTTTTTTTAAGTTTTTAAGAGCCGAGGTTTAGAAAAATATTGAAAAAATCAACTAACCTTTCCTTTTCCTCAGGTCCAGTGGCCTTTCTTCTCTTTCTTGCTTCTGCGTTCGCGGTTCTCTTCGTCGATTGATTCACGTTGTGTTTTTTTTTTTTCTTTGTTGTTGTGTATGTGGTAACCAAGTTCTTTTTGTGTAAGAGTTCTTTTTGTTTAGTTTTGTTTTTGTTAAAAAAAGTTCTTACTTATCACTCTTGCGGAGTGAACTGGTCATCAAGGCACCAATTAATACTATGTTGTATTGGGGTGTGGCCCCCAGGTTGGGAATCGTAGTAGTGCGTAGGACCCCCTGGCTGTGGCACATAGCAGTTTTAATTGCGTCGATCGTCCGTGGTTTCACTTGTTTACTAAGCGGTTGTCATGACAACGAGTTAAGACTAGTGAGTTATCTCACCTTAGACTAGCACTTTTTCCTTATCTTGCCTCTCGTCAATTGTCAAAAATGTCATAACAACGTTGAACCTGAAAACAAATCGGTTGACAACTTAGAACGATCAGCCGTAACTTAAAAATATGCATTAAAAGACGTAAGTCACAATTGCGTTTATTTTTGTATAAAATTATATTTTTACAATATTATACAGATTTACAATTTAAACAGTTCGTCTTTTTTTCTTTTGGTGGTTTTGAAGTTCACAGCGATAGTAACAGTGTTCTCACAGTTATCTGAGGAGGGAAATGACGTTTCAACGATCCGATCTTCAGCAACGTTCTGTCCCTTGTTTCTCCTCTCTCTGCTAGCTCTCTGCTTCTTCTGGTTAGATTCCACCTTTTATATTGGCATTTTTGTCACTTAGTTTTTCCTATCCACACGATCTGTCAATCAGCTGATCGATAATAGAACACGCGTTCTTTAGTCACGTTTTGACAATTTCTTTGCCGGTTCCTGACCTCGGACGATCATCCGATTTATCTTCAGCTGACCGACACGTGAATTTATCACTCATGCCAATATCTGTACTTACTTACGAGGAATGTCACGTTTCTTTGTTTTGTAAACAAAAAAATCGTCGTCCGATTTCTCTGTTTACGACGTAAGCACTTTCTCTTTTCTACTGGTGGACAATCGATTATTCGATGCCCACTCTTTTAAATCTTTTATTAAAGAAGTTTTTTCTTTTCAGTTATGTATCGGATGGTTCCAGCCATCCATTACATAACACAATTCTCAAGGACCAAAATCCCTTTACACATCACAAACTAAAACAAAAACAAAAAAAATCAATGAGAAACTTCTGAATGCATGTTGACAGTCATGCCGACACTCTAAACCAAGTAAACGAAATATAAACCATAGCAAATAAAATATTACAATAGAACATAAGAGTAGTAATGCCCACCAATCATAAAAACGCTTTGGATATTTCAAGATAAAATAGTCATATTTCGGAAACCAAACCGATTGAAATGAGGAACTCCTGATTTCTGGAAAATCTACAACAGTTTCCGTATTATCTAACAATCATGAGGTGGTTTGCACGGCAACCAAGAAAGCTAACATACTTGCTCGTCAGTTTGCGTCTAACTCTACTTTGGGTCCAGCAAACCACTCCCTCCCCGATTTTCCTTTGCGCACAGAAACCACACTAGATGATCTAAAAATCATCTCTTCTCAAGTTCATGACATCATAAAAAATACGTAGACACCTCAAAAGCATGTGAACTTGATCTCATCCCGGCTGTACTATTAAAAAAATACTCCAATAAGGTTGCTCCAGTTCAATCCAAACAAATGTCTTAACGAATCTTGCTTTCCTGACTGCTGGAAAACTGCTTCTGGCAAAAAAACTGACCCATTAAATTATCGTTCCATTAGCCTCCTCCTTCTTTTTGCCAAAATATTTGAGTTCATAATTAATCAAGCTCTAGTCCACCACTTTACAATTGCTAAACTTCTGTCTGACCATCAATATTGGTTTAGACAAGCCCATTTTACTGCAGATATTCTAACTGTGATCTCTGAACATATATACCATGCACTGGATAATGCAGGGGAGGGGAAGGTCTAGATATATCTAAGGCTTTTGACAGGGTATGGCACAATGGTCTTAAGAAAATCAGACTCTATGGTATTATTGGATAAATACTTAACATAATTAAATTCTTCTTAAACAAGAGAAGAATCCAGGTTGTCCTCGATGGTCGTACATCCAAACAATATGATATAAATGCGGGTGTACATCAGGAGGCGATCCTTGGACCTTTATTATTCCTGATATTCATAATTGACCTTCCTGATAAAATTGTTTCTCAGATGGGGATATTTGCTGACAATACCACGCTCTATAACAGGCATAAGGGGAAAACGAATGAACACATATCCAAGACAATTGTGGAAACCCTGGAGAAAACCTCCAATCTGTAATGGAATTGGGTCAAAAATGGATAGTAACGTTCAGTGCTGCCAAAACTAAACTCATTTCCTTATATAATTACAAGAAACCTTCATAACTATCAATAGCTATGGCTAAAGATACATTATCTGAAAGTATTTCGTTCGAACTCCTCAGCTTAATATTCACAAGGAACATAAGTTGGAACAGATACATCGGGGGCATTGCCAAGACTGCTGCGAAGAAGGTGGGCTCTCTCTATTGTGCTAGAAAATTATGCCTGAAAGTATCCTGCACCTTTATAAGGCCACCATTCATTCACCATGTTGCTGTCACATTTGGGTGCATCTGCTACTAGTTTCTCACTCCTGGACAGGATTCAAAAGAGAGTTGGCAACCTGATAGGTCCTGAAATGTCATCTAAGCTTCAACTTCTGTCCCATCGACGAAATGTTGCATCCCACTCCCTGTTTTACAAGTATTTTAATAATGGATGCTCTGACAAACTACAAGACCTTGTATCCCCTTGACATAAATACTCTAAACAAACCCGACAAGCAGCAAAGTCCCACCCCTACACAGTAGGAATCCCTAGATGTAAGAAAGCCTTCTACTCTTCTACCAGAACTGCTACACTTTGGAATTCCCTTCCGGGTTCCTGCTTCCCCAACCGTACTGACAATTGTGAACAGACATCTTTCTGCTCAACTTATGTCCCTAATAGTACATCTAAGTGGCACTGTTTGGGGTGAAAATGTAAAAAAAAAAAAAAAAAATGTTTTTTTTTTTTTGTTTTTTGTTTTTTTTAATTTAAGTCTTCAAAACCTTTTGTTGGGAAATGAATATCCTTTCACATATTTGAAGAGTTTTTAGCAAAGTAATGATAAAAATGTTAACACTATGAAACGGCCATTTTGTGCCAAATATGTTTTTACCCCTGCAGTGTTTACAGCTTATAACCAATCCCTAGGAGAAAGTTTGTCATGGAATTGGGAAAACAGATAGTAAAAATATCAATCTCACTTATTCACTGTCAGGGTACAGAATAAATTTGTCCTTTTGGTTTCATTTTTTTTTTTTAATCAATGTAGCTGTGAATATATATATATATATATATATATATATATATATATATGAAATAAAATGGAGGTGGAAGGACCTGGATACTCAACGTTTTGCCCGATTTATGCGGGCTTCTTCAAGAGGGATGGTCATTGACGAGAGAGTCGGAGGATTGGGGCTATATATAATGATGGGGGAGAGCAGCATGTTTTCCTTATGTAAATTAGATGTCATATATACATGTATATACATTTTATGAGAGAAGAACTAATTAGAGTAAACTAGTGTAGTGGATTACGTCTAAAAGATAAAATATCGTAGAGATTAAAAATTGTGTTTGGAAATATAGCGGTGATAGATTAAATAAATAAAATGACACGAGATTACGAAAGAATCGTTTTTTTTTGTTTTTTTGTTTTTAATTAGAAATAATTGAATTGAGATAAAATAGCGCAGTAACTTAAAAGATGGTATCTAAAAATAAGAATCGTAATCTCGTGTCATTTTATTTATTTAATCTATCACCGCTATATTTCCAAACACAATTTTTAATCTCTACGATATTTTATCTTTTAGACGTAATCCACTACACTAGTTTACTCTAATTAGTTCTTCTCTCATAAAATGTATATACATGTATATATGACATCTAATTTACATAAGGAAAACACGCTGCTCTCCCCCATCATTATATATAGCCCCAATCCTCCGACTCTCTCGTCAATGACCATCCCTCTTGAAGAAGCCCGCATAAATCGGGCAAAACGTTGAGTATCCAGGTCCTTCCACCTCCATTTTATTTCATATCGTCGGATTTAATCCAGCTCAACAATCATATATATATATATATAAATAAACTAGTAGCATTTGTGTGTGTCTGTGTATACAACTCTCTTACAGCTGACATCATCACTAGACCAATCATGACCAATTCTGACATGATGATAGTCCCCCCCCCCAGGGATGGTGCACACCATTTTTCAAGGTTAAAGTCAAAGGTCAAGATCGTAATGTATGTATATATACTCTCCTATAGCCCAGACAACTGGACCGATCATTACCAAGCCTTGGCATGATGATGGTCCCCCACCTAAGGGATGATGCTCACCATTTTCCAAGGTCACGGTCAAAACTTAACACACTCTCCTAAAGCTCACACCACAAACCTGACATGATGATGTTCTCTGACCTAGAGATGGTGCACACCATTTTTCAAAGTCAAATGTTAAGGATGGAACTTTGCTGTATGCACTGATACCCATACTAATGTTTTATAAAATTTCTTTATGGATTTTCAAATATATTTAACTTGCAAACATAATTGTAGTAATAATTGACTTTATAGCTGACAAAGTAGAAAAATAAGATTTTACTTTTTTAGGTGAATTTCTGTGAATATGCTAAAAAAATTTTAGTGGCAAAAAGAAAGAAGAATATAAGAGAGAAAGAGGTGGATTATTTTCATACATGATTTAATGTATAACACTCCCCCTCCCCCCCCCCCCCGCCACTGGCCATTTTTCATTTTCAGCGTAGTTGTATTTTTCCTATTTGAAAAGTTAGTATATATATGTATGTATACTAACTTAATATATATAATTATAAAAAAAATAATTTTTAATGTGTCTATACTTATATGTATATATGGCATAATCACGTTGACAAACTGATTCTAATCAGATTATCAAAGTTAAGCAATGTTGAACCTGGCTAGTACCAGATGAGTAACCATTTGGAAGTCCTAGGCGCTGTATGTGCTCTCGGCTTATATCGGCATTGTTTCCAGTCGTGCTGAACCTCCACTTGCCACTGGTATTCAACAATGCAGACTCGGAAGAGGTTTGGAGATTGCACAACTGTTACCACAAAAATTTCACTCCCAGGTATAGGGTATGGGTACCTACAGTTTGTCAAAACTGAAGGAAACTACCATGTGTGTATATATACTTGTATTAAGTTGGTCAACTTCAAAAGATCATAACTCCTTTCATAATAAATTTTATTAATCAAAATAAGAACCATTAGAATGTACACATTTTGCCAATGAGAAACAAGTTTATTTATCCCATTAGCATAGAAATCTAGAGTTCTCGAAGTGATGAAGGCTCATTCGGCATCATCTCGGCTTTTGAAGCATTTTTCACACAGGAAGTTGTCGAGATGCTTGAAAAAGTGATAATCAGTGTGTGAAAGGTCAACTGAATATGGCAAATGAGGCGGAGTCTTGTAGTATTCAGCTTCTGCAGAGTAGGCAAGCGTTGTCATAGAGGAGACTTGGTCGCTTCAATTTGACCAATCTCGGCACATATATTGGAGCTTCTGGTGCATTTCATCAATTTGTCGGCAGTACTTCTCCGCCATAATCGTTTCACCCAGATTCAAGAAACTGTGATGGATGAGACCGTCCGTAGACCATCAAATAATCACCATAACCTTTTTTTGGTGCAATTTCAGCTTTGGGAAGTATTATGGAGCTTCTCCGGCATCCAACCACTGTGTCGAACGTCGCCAGTTGTCGTAGAGGATTTACTTATCACACGTCACAATCCGCTCGAGAAATAGGTAATTTTTGTTGCGCAGAAGGAGCGGAGAAGACACCTCAAAACAACGATTTTTTGATTATCGTTCAATTCATGTGCCACCCATTTATCCAACTTTTTGACATTTGCTTTAAATAGCGAATAACTGTTGAGTTGTCGACCTCGAGTTCAACAGCAACTTCCTGTGTGGTTTTATGAAGATCGACTTCAACTAAGTCTTCTTCTTCGAGGCTCTTGTAAAATTTCTTGAACTACCATTGTGATACACGTTCATTAGTTGTTCCTGGTCCAAACGCATCATTGATATCACAAGTTGTCTCGGCAGCTTTTTGGCCTAGTTTGAACTGGAACAAGAAAATCATGCGAATTTGAATTTTGTCCATGCTGTTGAAAAGCCTGCAAAAAAATGAATGAAGAGATTGAAAATGGTAACGAATAACACGATTCGATAGAGTGATAGTGAAAAACGCGCTTCAAAATGATATCTAACATGGCTATATATGACAAGGCCATAGGGGAGACAACTGAAGCAGCAAAACTGAAGCTAGCCTGCAGGACACTATATATATAAATGTAGGCAAATTTAGGCATATTTTATTCGTTTGAAAATATAGGTTCTTTGTTACCAATTCTCATAAAATTTTAACCATAGAATAGTATTATAATTTTCAAAAAGCTTGCAAATTTTCATGTAGTTTCGTCACATAGAACTAAAGATGTGAGCATTTCAATATTCAATTTGGTTACCATTTGGCTAGATATATCCAAATATATATATATATATATATATATATATATATATATACCACATTTTGACAATTTTATAAGTTCCAAATCTTAGCGACTATTGATCAGAATTTAACGTTTGTTGGAAAGGTAATAACCTAAATTGTGTAGTGTGCTATGTGACATTTGCCCTTAAGGTCGCACATTAAGGGGATCATTTATCATCCAGAGCCTATTTTTGGCACTTTTTTTACAGCCATAAAATGTTTCAATCATTTGTTTTCTTAGTTTTGCATATGAATTACAAAATATCTGATATTTCCCCAAAACCTCTGGCTTTGATGGAGGGGAGACTAAAACTTACTATGGTTTTAAATGATCTGAAATAACACCAAATTCTAAATATTTCTCATATGTTATATCTCCCCTCTTTTACATAAAGTAAATTTCACAGTTTATAAGGATTATTTTATACTGGAGATATTCATAATCATACCCTATTTCCAAAAGAGGAAAGATATAACATGAGAAATATTTGGAATCAAGTCTCCCCTTGCTGTTATTTCATATCATTTGGAACCATAGCAGAAAGTTTTAGTCTCTCCTCCACCAAGGCCAGAGGTTTTGAGGAAATATCAGATATTTCGTAATTCATATGAAAAACTAGGAAAACAAATGACTATGATTGAAACATTTTATGGCTGTAAAAAAGTGGGTGTATATATATATATATATATATATATATATATATATATATATATATATATATATATATGTATATATGTGTGTGTGTGTATCAGGTTTACAAGAAAGTTCTTGGAGTTTTTTACTTTTAAATTAAGATGAACATATCTTGGCTCAAACACATATTTAAGGATGGTTTAGTAAGAATGGTTGCCCAACTGCATGTTGCTAAATCAACCTTGCAGAAGTTGAATGAATTATGAAACTCTGCCTCATCTGCCATACTCTCCGGACCTCTCACCTACTGACTATCACTTTTCAAGCATCTCAACAACTTTGTGTGAGAAATGCTTCAAAAACCTAAGCGATATAAAAAACACCTTCAGCAACTTCATCGCCACCAGAATGCAAGATTATTACATTACTGGCATAAACATAATGATGGTGTTTATTTTGATCAATAAATTTTTGTTTGAGCCGAAATATGTTCATCTGAAATATGAATCTGAAGTAAAAAATGCCAAATATTTTTCTTGATTCCAATACAAATTCTGATTACAATGCTTAAAAAAAAAATGTAAGTATTTACAGTAATAGATACTCTGATCTCATTCTTATTTGATTCTGAGGGTGGATATGTTTAAATGTAAATATACTTTCTTTTTTAATTCCATAAACTTTCAAATATTTTCCCCGTTATGTATTTCATCCAAGATTTTGATAATTTCTCGTGAGATTTTCATTTGTATTTTTCCTTTATATCCAAAGTGAACAAATACAATAAAGCATTATTTCAGAAAAAGTTGAACAAACACCGAAAGTGTCAAGTTGGTACTCATCTGGCCAAATTGAAAAAAATTTGTTTAGACCATTTGGAATCTGATTTAATAATTGAATTATTTATTATTAACCATGAACTTCTTGAGAGGCAGTATCTGAGTGTTAGCAAATAAACACTAAAAGGTTTCTAAAGGAATTAGTATAGAATTTTTACTTTGTTTACTATAATTAACCAATAAAAAAATAAATTAGACTCGATGCTAAATCTTGGAATTTTATTTATAACCTACTGTTCTCTGGTCCTTGGTGTTATTTTATAAGTGAACAAATTCTAATAAATACATCTGTTTGTTTCATTTTGATTTGTTTTTTTTTTGGGGGGGGGGGGTTCTTTTTTATTTTGTTTTTTTTTTTTTTGTCAAGAAAAGAAATGAAAAGAATCGTTTTTAGAATTGGAAATTAGGTTCAAATTTTACAATTCCAAAAGTTGAGATGCTACTGATTCTGATTAACTGTCCCAGCACTAATTTTTACCCAATAAATAATTGTAAGTGTAGTATCTGTTCTTCTCTAAGTACACTTTATCCTTTATGTCCTCTGTCAATGACAGGAAAATCCTTCTAGTTTTACTTTTTTTCTCTCCTTTTTGAAGAGCTGGATTACCCATATTAAAAACCGACCTTGACAAGTAAATAGGATCACATGTAACTAACTCACACACACCCAGGTAAAATGAAAGTTTACTTTTTTAGGCGATTATATGTGAACACTGAAAAAAAAATTTAGAGTGAGGGATCAGTTTCGTAAATAAATTTTAAAATAAAAGGATCCTCTTTTATAGGCCATTGTAAAATTTGATGGTTGTTCCTTAAATTCTTTTAAAACAAATTAGTAAGTTCATAAAACCCGCACATTATCGTTTAAAAATGTAACCCTCCCCCCTAAAAAACATATGCACAGAACTTTCCCACTATAATTATTTTTGTTTAACTGCCCAGAACATTTGAATAGCTCAAATATGGAGGCTCACTTGACGTTAAAATTAGCTTCGAAACCTAGTAGGTAATGCCCTTCTCTGCAATCTCTTTCCCAAATAAGAGATGTTGCAAACCTGTCTCTGTTCTGTGGCTAATTGCATCTTTCACAAAAACATCTGTCCAGCTACAATTACTATCAGCAAGTTCCCCCACTCTTCATGTGTGTCTGAATCCAAACACAAATTCCATAAACAAACTTTCTTTTCTAGAACTGCCCACCTGTGGAACTCTGTTCCACTTGCCCACTTTCCAGCTGACTACACTATGGTTGTCTTCAGGTGAAATATAAACAAGTTTTTGTTTAGCCATCTCCTTCAATAATCAAATTCTACCAAATTTCCATAAGCTATTATCTCAGTGATCACTGTATACTCATTAAACCTTATCCTTGAGTGTTCTTTGGGCTTTCATAATTGGTGATTCCCTTGTAAAAAATGAAAATAAAAAACATGCCAGAAAGCTTTCTAATCTAATAATTTCTTTTTTCAAACTGTTTGCTTTTGGAATTTCTTCCCCCATTTCTCCAACTATACCAACATGCAGAAATTTAAATGTATTGTGAACAAACATCTTCCTGCATAACTTTCTATTTAAGATGATCCTATAAATCTGGTCTCAGTAACCCTTACATCTTAGTATGTCATGTTTGAGGTGAATATAAGTAAAAAAAAAAAAAAAAATTATCCTGAGAAAATGGCAGAACCTGTATCTTATATTAGTGGATCTGGGGAAAGCTTTTGGCAAATTACCAAGTTGTGGACTCTGCTTAAACTAAGGGCAAACAAGCAGTTGATGAAGATTGTTCAAGCAATGTATGGAAATGCTGAAAGTAAAATTAAAATGAACAGGACGTTTAGTGACAATGTTAATGTTAAACAAGAAGTACGTCAAGGATCTGTACTGTTGCTTTTTATTTGTTTCTTAGAAGCATTTTTCAGAGAGTTTCGTATGATTTATGATGATTTGATAATTACTTGTGAAACCGCAGATGACCTGCTAAATTGGAAACTTAGAAGAATGCTATGAAAAGTAATGGTCTGTAAGTGAAAGTTACCAAGATCAAAGTGCTGATCAGTGGATGTAGTGTTGGTAAAGTTTCTTTGCTCAGTTTGTGGAAAGGTAATCCAGTGTAGTTCAGTTGTTTTGTGGTATTTGTAAAATGAATTACCTTACACCTTTTTTTTACCTTTTTTCTATCTTATGAAGATTAAAATTGTAAGAATACTTAACTTTTTGTCTAGTATTTTTATTCAAATTATGATCAAAATCTGTTACATGAATTTGATTCAAGAAAATGTTAAAATTTACAAAGTTTTAAGAATAAATGAAAAGTTGAGGAATCTTGTTTTATTGATATCTAATGACTATGAATTCAATGTAAATTTGAAATGTTTGAATGTTCAATTGGGAGGTTGTGCCAATTTTATACCCCCCTAAAAACTCTTTAAAATAAAGACATTAAGTTTTGAGGAATATTTATTAATGTGCTTGGCTGTTTATCCATTTCACAAAAATCTAAGCTATCTTTCGCCCTCTTGTTGCCCTTTTGCATAAAACTAAATATAGCGCATATTTGGACCCGTTATGCCTAATAGCCATGTTCCAAAATTCATAACAATCTGTTAATTATTTAGAAATATTTCTTGTACATATAAACATAACTTTAAGGAATTATTTGAATTATTGAACTAAAGCAATTCAATAATTCATTTATGCTTTTAATAAAAAATAGGTATTAGTACCAGAATATGCTTGAATTCTGCGATTAAATATAAGCTTGAGAATTAATAAGTTATATTAGTAATGCCCATGGACATAATTTTATCAAGAATTCTTCATAAGTTTTGGTTTTTATTGCTGAAGAAACTAAAGTTTATATATATATATATATATATATATATATATATATATATTTATAAGTTTGGGATTTGGTTTCGATTCAAGCTGATGAACCCAAGTCATATAGATATTTTTTATTTTTGAAATCGCAACTTTATAATATATAAAAATCGATAGAACATTAACTCTATAATAATATATACGAAATCTGCAAGAATTAAAATATAATATTTAAGCATATTTTACGAGCTGGCTACGCTGGGCGTCCCTGCTAGCTTGGGTAAATACTTTTGCAGTTTTAACAAAATAGCTACAATGATCATCTCCATTTACGTTGAATATCTACAGAATGCCAACATCAATATATTACATATGAATCGGTCCTGTGGAATTTCCACAGGTCCCACTAGAATTAATTAAAGCAGTAGTGAATAGTGAAGGATAAGAATACAAATTAGTAAATAGTTATCGATTAAATAGTACTAGTTAAGAATGAGTAAAATTAAATTAATTTAAATTTTACTGAATTTTTTTTAGCTGTCGTGATAACATTTCATTATAACCTTTTTCACATCTATAAATATATTTTTTTACTTTTAGAGATTAACTTAAGATTTTATCTTTCAAACAAAATAAAAAATTAAACTAAAACTAATAAAATAAGTACATAGGAGCTAAAGTGACCAAATTTAATTCAACTGAAAGTGCTCAACGATAAAAAAATAAGTTTCTTAAAGGGGCGGACATAATCATTTATTATAATAATTATTAAAATTAATTTGAAAAATTAGTGTATATATATATGTATATGTATATATATGAGCAAACAGTTAATAAAATATGTTAAAAAACACTTTGAAATGAGTTAAAAACATATTTAATCTGAATAGGAAACACTAGATAAATGGATAGTCCTTAATCCGCGGAGTTTCGAAGAAATATTTCCCTTCTTATCAGAGGGTAGGAATTAGCAAAATGCGGGATCGGATTTTGCATGCAGAAGTATTTGATGAAACAACAAATAAGTCAAAGATCTTACTTGAAAACAAAAAAAGTGAAGCAGAGGGAATATGGTAAAGAAAAAGGTGATTATACATGAATGGATTGTCTAGTGGAAGATAAAAAATCCAGTGACGGTAAAATCCAAATGTAAAACTTCAAGAAAGTTAAAAGAATTTCCATTTGTACAAGTAAAATCCAAGGAAATCCCGTAATTGGAAGAAGATGGTCCATAATAATTTTATATATATATATATACATACACAAACTTTTCAAATCAAAAAAATATCAAGAAAATTGCTCTTAAAGGTAAGAATGGCCGGAAAATGGGGTTCATTATTCATTAAATGATCCCCCCTTCTTTTCTAAATTATTATTATTGTCATTTTTATTTCTATTAAGATTTTTTTAGGATATTCACATAACCACCTAAAAAAAGTAGAATCTTATTTAGTTTTATCATTACTTTCCTAAGAACTCTTCAAATACATCATATAGACATGTTTAGACATATTTATTAAAATGTGTGTTTTTTTAAACAAAATGATGGTATTTTGATAACTTAAAATACTTTGGTTTCTGAAATATGACTATTTTAGTCAAACTACCATGAAATCTTCAAAATGTTTTTTAAAAAAATAGATTATTGGAGTGCGATTAGCTATAACCGAAACCAAAATTTGAGGAATTTTTGGTAAAATTATTTAGAAAAAAAAAAAGATGACATATAATCGAAACTGAAACTAAAACTTATGGAGAATTCTTAGTAAAATTATTTATTACAAGAAATGGAAGTACATAACGATTAAACGACCCAGATGTAAACATGACACAGAAAATAACACACATGCTATCGTATTAATACATAGATTATTTAATTCTAACTTTATCAGCAAATTTAATTATTTCTCTTTTTCCTTTCTACTTAGCACTAAGTGAAAATGATTAATTATGGAGATGTCCCGTGGGAAGGCATTGTAAATAACTACTCTATGGGAAATGATACTTTAATTCTATGAATTGCAAATCCCATTATGTTGGTTATTAGAGTATTTATCTAATTGTTATTTGGATTTTTCACAAAAAATAATCTGTAATTGGCAAAATGTTATTGGTTTTCATTTTATTATGGCTGCCTGAAATGTAAAGATACTAATTTTTTTCTTATGTTATTGTTATGGCTTGCAGTAAGCCACAAAGACAACAGAACAACATATTACTGGAACAACAACGTAAAAAGTAAGAAGAGTAGTAAACGTCACCGAGCAGGTGAGGGTCACTCTGGTGTTTAATCCACACCTGGGATCAAAAGGTCTATGGTTTATATAATGGATAGAACAGTCCATTTGGAGGGTGATTCCCCCACAACAACCCCCCCCCCCATCTCAAGCTGATTTCCGCGGTTGTGAAAATCAGTATTTCTTCCTTTTGGGGCAGACCACCAAGGGGTCTGTGCACTTCCTCTTTCTGTCGGAGCATCTCTGTTCTGACATTCCTTTTGGAGGGTCTATATCAAAACAGTCATACAGTTTCAATCGCCTCACTACCATCCTGTGGTGGTTCTTCTTGATCCTCGTAGAAGTGTTTCCTGATTTGGTTCAGGAACTTTGGGCCCTGAATGATGCATGTAACATGGCCAATTCTTTGTAAGATCGTGCCTTGTTCCCAAAAAGAAAAGTTATTTCTAAAATGTCTAAAATACATGTTATCTACGCTGTTAAACCATTTCATTGGCATTGTAGCGGTTCTGTTGTGTACTATGTGTTTGGGTAGCAGTTTATCAAATACGGCTTTTATTTTATGACATGATTTCTGCTGAGGATCCCGCATTTGGTTTGTTCGGATTTCTCGTGATTCTGTAAACCTGCAGAAATTGCTGAATTGCTTTCTGCGTTCGCATTATTTTTAACAATTTCTGTAAGTAATTCCTCGGTTCGTAATTGACGTTCGGCTAACTGTTTTTCGGTTTGTATTTGACATTCCGCTAACTGTTTTTGCAGTTCCTTTTGCTGTTCCTTGAGTCGTATTTGACATTCAGTCCAGTGTTTTTTGAATTGTGACTGACGCTTTGCGGCATCGATATGCAACTTGGACAAATATTCCAACGCTACTTTCAATTCGTCCATTTTGCTTTGTCAGCATTAGCAATTTCAAAACGTTCGCTGAATTTTACAAAACCGTTTTATTCTTTCTTATTTCTTTCTCCAGACAATAAAACGAACAGAAAAAAAAACATAAATATATAAAACGTTCATTGTCTAAAGAAAAAAAAACCCTAAGTGACAAATTCTTTTTCCAAAAGTATAAAAATTTACCTTTCTAAGTCGCGAAAAACCTTTTTTTTTTTTTTTGCAAAAATACAGCGCTATCTTTGAAAGTCGTGACAAACTTTTTTCTTTTCAACTTTTTTTTTTCCGTAATGATCTGCGTTTTTTTTTTTTTTGTTTTTTTTTTAGTTACCGTGAACCTTTCAGTTGCAAGTGTTATGTTAGACACTTCCTTAGGCTTGATAACATTTGAGTCCGATGTCGTTAGTATTTTTAGAATACTGTTTCAACGCGAGTATTTTTTTTTTCCATGTTGTTACTGTATGCTCGTTTAATCCAATGTCATCAGTGTTTAGTTTTTTCGAACACTGTTTTTAAACGTGAGTTCATTCTCCGAATCCAATGTCGCCAGTGTTATGGCTTGCAATAAGCCACAAAGAAAACAGAACAACGGAATAGAGTTTAAACAATGTATTACTGGAACAACAACGTAAAAAGGTTACAACTGAAAAGAGTAGTAAACGTCACCGAGCAGGTGTTCACACCTGGGATCAAAAGGTCTATGGTTTATATAATGGATAGAACAGTCCATTTGGAGGGTGATTCCCCCACAGTTATCCTCTGTTTATTTAATGTGTGCTTTCTTTGATATGGCTCTTATACCAATTTTACTAAGTATTACTTCATGAATGTTGTATAAACGTTAGCTATCCTCACTTTAGTCTTCATTATATGTTCCAATTTTCTGTTTGATTCTAACCCTGTGCTGATGAAGAGATTTTATTTCAATAAAAACAAATTGTATTTTCTCAAAAATGATCATACACAGATTGGTTGTTGATGTTGAACTTTTGGAGCCTAGGAACTTACGTAAATGATCATATATTAATCATATATATATATATATATATATATATATAAATATTGTGCATTCAAGTGATGAGTCATTGCAACTCAATTGTAAGACACCAGACTGCGGATATTGGTGTCATGATTTGGATCATTGCTGATGACGGCTGAAACATGCATATCCATGGGTATACCTTTTTATGCACATAAAATAATATTTAACAATAAAAAATAAAAATATGTCTCAACAAAATAAGGGGCAACTCATTCATATATATATATATATATATATATATATATATATATATATATATGAATAACAAAAAAAGAGCTCATAGTTCTTTAAAAAAAAACAACCCTAAGGTAATGGAAAATAAATAAATAACAGCGTTCCAAATTTAATATCATTAAAAAACGCCAACAATAAATCCTGAATTTAAAACCCATAAAAAAACGTGCATTCAAGTGATGAGTCATCGTAGCTCATTTACTAGAATACCAGACTGCAAATGCTGGTGTCATGAGTTTGATCCTAACCCATGCTGATGATGACTGAAAGCTAGAAACATGCATGTTCATGGGTATACCTTTTATGCATGTAATAATATTTAATAATAATAATAATAATAAATGTTTTTTACAAAGGAGTCCCCACATATCAAGGTCCGGAAGCCATTCCAGGATAAGGGTTAATGAGTGTAGAGTGGTCAAGGAGAACATGTCAGCCATTGTTAGTAGTGGAAATTTGGTAAATTGAATTACATAAGGAGATGGTTCATCAAGAATTTGTTCATGTTGGACTTGAAGACAACCATATTGTAGTCAATTGGAAAGCAGGAAAACATAAGAGTTCCACAGTCATGCAGTTCTAAAAAAGAAACTTTGTTCATGGAATCTATGTTTAAGTTTAGGCACAGATAAAGAGTATGGGGAAATTATTGATAGTGGTTTCAGTTAGATGACTGTTTTTTGTGAAAGTCAGGCCAGATGGGACCCTAGATTGGAGCTCAGATGAGCACTTGCCATGAAAATAATGATAAAGCAGCAACATCTATTCTGTGGGAAAGAGGTTGCAGGGTAGAGAAAAGGGCATCCCCCACTAAGCTATAAAGTCTATTTTGAACTCTGTCAAGGCAGGATAAGGGCTTCTAGCATCTCCTGCCTTAATGTGGCAACAGTACTCCATCCTTGGACGTACTTGGCTCTTATACAGGTAGAGAATTATATCCGCAGTAAGATATCTATTAGAGCGATAGAATGATCCCACCATTTTTCTAGCAGTCTTGACAACTGTTTTGATGTACATGTTCCATCTCAGATCAGGAGTAAAGGGTCAAACGTAGAAGCTTGTCAAAGCATGGAGCCATTTATTTCGATTGATGCCAGACAGCGATCAGAGCTTTGATAATAGAAAGATAGAAGCTTGGTTTTAGATGCATTAAAATTAACCAGTCATCTCTTTGTCCATTGCACCACATGATCAAGCTCAGAGGAGAGAGAATCAGAAAGAACTTGGTCGTTTATGGCCTTTGAAGTGTTGTCATAGATGGTAGTGTCATCAGCATAAATGTCTACAAATGATCTTAGGATGTGATTTATGTAGATCAAGAAGAGAGTTTGGACCAGAATTAATACCATGAGCTTCTGATTTCTGCCTACCAACCATCACTCTTATGAAAATACAAGGGGTTGGCAGCCTGATCGCATAGGGTAGAATTAGCTGCAAAGTTTTTGGCAAAGAGTGTGGCTTTGTCCAATGCTGACGAGATTACCTCAGGTCTATTAATGATGGTTGAAATAGAACACACAAACTGTGACGGGCCTACGAAAAAGAAAAGGTAAACAAACCCGTCAAGACGACACGTTGACAAGAGAGAGAGAGAAAGAGAGAACGTAGAGAACGAATATTAGCAGAAGAGGTGCAAGGGAGATAACTAAAGCGGAAAAAGAAGAAAAAAAAAAGGAGAACAAAAAAAAACAGTTAGTTGCCGGGAAGATTGAAAATGGGATAGACATAGCGCACCACGTGGAAATTTAAAAAGAGGAGGAATCGCCATTCTAACCCATCAAGATAAAAAAAAAAAAAAGAAGAAAAGAAAGATGAGTACGACCTGGAAAACCTAAGGTAAATACAGGCATTTTATTTTAACGCGGAAGGTGATAACAACAAATATGAAAAAAGGAATTTCTCATAGCGGGGGTTTTAATTACGTAAAAAGAGAGAGAAAATAACCAATATGATTCTCGGAAGAGATCTAAAAAGTTTCGCAGATATGTCCTCGTTTCTATGTGGGTGCACTATGAACAAAAAAATATAAAAAAAAAAATGATTGATTATTATTTCCACATCAGTATATTGAATTGACATTTTAAAATATAAAAAAAAAAAGAAAGGAATCAAATTCCGAGTTAATGTGCGAATGATTGGTTATTATTTCAACAGATATATATTGAATTGGCATCCATATATATACTGAACAAATGTAACATTCCATTTTTTTTATTATAAAAAAAAAAAAAAAAAACAACCAAGAGAATCTCCCCCTCCAGATATTTCTGTATTTAGTAATAAAAGAAGAGTCGCGCGTTGTACACCCATGATTTTTGGAATTGAAACATAATCCGCTGTTTGTATTTTTTTCCCCCTCTTTTTCTTCTCTTTGTTATTTGATGTATATAAAATATCACAATGGAACATTATCCCATCTAACCTCAGCGCGCTTTGGATTCTAGAAGGGAGAACCATAGCTTAACGCATTCGCTGATCGGTCCTTCCCGAGTTCGTATGTAACAAGTATATGCATACCCAGCAGCAAATGTCACATGGGGAACTCGTCCGAAAAATAAAATATATATAGATATATATATATATATAACATATATATTCAAAAAAAAAACCGAAGAACCTGAATACTGTCCTGGACAACCAGTTGTGCGAACAAATCACATAAAGGGGGCTCGATAGCCAGGTGATATATATACGTCAGAGAAAACATTTTTTTTTTTTGTTCAACAAAATTCTTGGAAAAGAAAAGAAAATAACTAAAATATAGAGAAAGAAAAAAATAGGTGGACAAACGAAAAAAAAAGAAAAATGGCTACAGGAAGAGTGAAGAAATTCCTAAATGAACCGTCTCTCGAAAAGCTTGAAGAAATGAAGAAAAGCGAGCTAATTGCAGTAGGAGAGAGGCTGGAATTAGAAACAAAAATGGCCATGAGAAAAAACAAAATTATTGGGATAATACTGGAGCAAATGGTGGAGGAACAGATCTTCGCGCCAGAAACGCTAGATGAATGGCACAGTGACTACAGCGAATTATCAAGGGAACAGCTAGAGTTAGAAAAATATAAAATTGAAGCAAAAGTGGAGTTGGAAAAAGCGAGGATGGAACAGGAAATTCGGATAAGAGAAATCAGGTTGGCTGAGGCAACGACAGAAACGAACTGAGACAGGTTCGATTTGGTGAAACAGATACGGTTAGTACCTAAATTTACAGAGGAAAGCGTAGACGAATACTTTTCACATTTTGAAAGTATGGCGGTCAACATGGAATGGCCACAGGAAAAGTGGACCACGCTTATACAGAGCACGTTAACAGGAAAAGCACGAAGAGCTTTTACAGCGTTATCGGCCGAAGAATGGGCAGATTATCAGACAGTGAAGCAAGCCATACTGAGCAGTTACGAACTAATACCAGAGGCGTATCGACAAAAATTCAGAACGATAAAGAAAAGCGAAACGCAGTCATTCAGAGAGTTTGTCAAGGAAAAGGAACAAGCGATGAATAAATGGTATGATTCAAAAGGGGTGAACGGAGACCCAGAAAAAATCAAACAGCTCATTCTGATCGAAGAAATTTTAAATGGATTACCTGATGACATGCGGATGCACTTAAATGAAAAAGGAGCAAAATCAAGCAGTGAGCTGGCAACACTGGCTGGCGAATATATAATATCCCGTCGGAAAGAAATAAATTGCAAATAGTAAATCGGGAAAATGAACCGAAAGAAGTCACTATGCGAGGAGATAACTCAAGGAATGGCCGACCAACACAGCTACAGAGGATGAACCCACCCACGTGTTATAAGTGTGGAAAAATAGGACATATATCAAGTCAATGCAGATCAAATCGAGGAACCGAATTAAGAAACAATATGGGAACTAAGCCACAAGGAATAATTTCATCAGTGCCAAAATACGATATATATAAACCTTTCATGAGAAAGGGAACGATAATAAGGAAAGATGGAAGAGAAATACCGATAAAATTATTAAGAGATACGGGGGCCGCGCAATCAGTGATTCTAAGAAAGATGGCGCCCCGAAACAGAATTATCAACCACGTGGTGATCAGAGGAGTAGGAGGATGTGATATGAAAATACCAGTGATAAAGATTAAGCTGAAGGCAGGGAAGATTACGAGGATAATAGAGGTGGGAATCATAGATGAACTTCCCATGAAAAACATAGATTTATTACTGGAGAATGATGTAAACATAGAAATAAACGAGATAGACGGATATGACCCCAGACGAAGTATGGGAGCATATAATCTGCGGAACAGAAAAGAAAAAACGAACAGAGAACGAGAAACGACGGCACATAAGGAAAGCAGAGAGGCAACGCCATTCTACCAAGTCGGTGACAGAGGACTCATAATGTTAAAGAAATCACGAGAGGAATTAAAAGAGGCTCAGATAAAGGATGCCAGCGTGAAAAAATTATTTGAGCAAGTAAACAAGCCCACAAGTGACCGATATAAACAGCAATACATTATAGAAGAAGGAATATTAAAAAGGAAATACGACGGTCAAGAGTTACCGGGAAGTAGAAGGGATACGCGATGCCAAATTGTTTTACCAAGTGACTATAGGGGAGAAATGCTAAGGTTAGCACACGAGGCTCCTCTAGCTGGGCACCTAGGTGTGAACAAGACCTATGAAAAATTAACCAGGCACTTTTACTGGCCCGGAATAAAAACAAGTGTAAAGGAAATCTGTAAAACGTGTCAAACAGCGGGGAAACCACAGTCTGGAATTCCCCCAGCACCACTTAAACCCATATCCATAACCGGGAAACCGTTCGACAGGATACTAATAGATTGCGTAGAACCCTTGCCGAAGACAAGGACAGGACATCAATATCTGTTAACATTAATGTGCGCTAACACAAGATTTCCGGAAGCAATACCGCTGCGAAATATTTCTGCTAGAAAAATAATCTAGGAATTATTGAATTTCTTTACAAAGATGGGGATACCAGAGACTATACAGTCGGATCAAGGAACAAATTTCACATCGAAAATATTCAAAAAAGTGACAGAAACCTTGGGAATTCAGCACGTTACATCGAGCGCTTATCATCCTCAATTGCAAGGAGCGCTGGAAAGATTTCATGCCACCATTAAGAGCATGCTGCGAGCACACTGTATAGAAAGGAAAAATGAATGGGACAAAGAGTTGCCGTTCGTATTGTTTGCCATAAGAGATGCTAAACAAGAATCCTTGGGGTATAGCCCTTTCGAATTGGTATATGGCAGAGAAATGAGAAACCCGATAAAAACCATTAGAGAAGAATGGGAAAATCCAGATAAATGGGCCGAACCTATAAGGGATTATGTTACGAAGTTACAAAATACTCTGGAAAGATGCCGAAATATCGCAGAAAATAATATGCTGAAAAATCAAACCAAAATGAAAGAATTATATGATTGGAAGGCTAAGGGGAGAGAATTCAAAAGAGGCGACAGGGTTATGGTTCTTGCACCCTCGGTTAAATCACCATTTGAAGCAAGATTTAATGGACTCCATATAATATTGGAGAAAATTGACGACCAAAATTACCAGGTGAATATATCCGGAAAGAGGAACAGGGCACAGATATGTCACCTGAACCGGTTAAAAAAAATATTCAGAACATAAGAATGACCCTGAACGTCCCATAGGGCAGGTCATTACTACAGAAGAAAGGGAAAAAGATGGAGATGATCGCTTTAAAATTAAGAACATCCCAATGAAACTAAATAATTCCATAATTATGGAAAATATCGATAGCAAGCTCAAACACCTGGCGGAGAAGGACAGAACTGAGTTAAAGGAAGCTATGCAGGAAGTACCTGGATTATTTTCGAATGTTCCCAGGCAAACAAATGTCATTGAACACAATGTGGAACTAACTTGCGAGAAACCGATAAGACTACATCCTTACCGAGTCAATCCGACGAAGCAGAAAACCATCCAGAAAGAGATTGAGTACATGTTAGAGAACCACATCATCGAACCAAGTCAGAGCGAATGGGCGTCCCCATGCGTCCTAGTGGATAAGCCGGATGGATCAGTCAGATTCTGTACAGACTATAGGAGGCTGAATGAGGTTACGAAAACAGATTCATACCCCCATCCCTCGGATGGACGACTGCATTGATCAAATCGGCAACGCTAAATATATAACCAAGTGCGACTTACTTAAAGGGTACTGGTCAGTTCCTTTAACAGCAGAAGCAAAATTGAAATCTGCATTTGTAGTGCCAGGAGGCAAATATCACTATAATGTAATGCCGTTTGGGGTGAGGAATTCCCAAGCCACCTTTACTCGATTAATGAATCGATGCCTGTCAGGAATTCCGAACGTAAGCGTCTATATCGACGATATCGTGATATATAGTGATGATTGGGAGAAACACCTAGACATCATCAAACGAGTTATTCAAGAGGCTGAATGACGAGAGATTGACGATCAATCTAGAGAACAGTGATTTCGGAAAGGCTGAAGTCAAGTATTTAGGATACAAGGTCGGATACGGAAATATCAGTCCGAGTGAAATAAAAATACTGAATATCAAGGAATATCCCAGACCTAAAACCGCAAAAGAAACCCGACGATTTCTAGGTATGACCGGCTATTACCGTAAATTCTGTCGGAACTTTTCAAGTATTGCCACGCCTCTAACAGATCTCCTGAAGAAAAACAACAGATTCAAATGGACGGCAGAATGCCAAGAGGCTTTTGAGCAAATAAAGAAAATGCTTAGTGAGGAGCCTATACTATTAGCCCCGAATTTTGATAAACATTTCACTCTGCATACTGACGCTAGTGATATTGGGGTAGGAGCTGTATTATCACAGTTAGACGATAAAGGAAACTTGAGACCGATTAGCTACTTCTCAAAAAAGCTAAATAAACATCAAAAGAACTATTCCGTTATCGAGAAGGAAGCATTGGCGGTTATTCTTGCAATCGATAACTTTGAGATATACCTCACATCTGGGAAGGATCCAATTGAACTATATGTCGATCATGACCCAATCACATTTTTGAGCAAAATGCGAAACAAAAATAGACGACTGCAAAATTGGTTTTTAACTTTACAGGAATATCCTTTGAAAATAAAACATATCAAAGGAACAGAGAACAAAGTAGCAGACACGCTTTCGCGTTGTTAGGTAATATAAAATAGAAATTAAAAAAAATAAAAAAAGAGATGCTGAGATAAACAAATAAATTAGACGCAATCCAGAGACTGGATTTAAAAAAAAAAAATTTTCTGATAAAATTTTTTTTTTCTTTTATGGAGGATGGTGTGACGGGCCTACGAAAAAGAAAAGGTAAACAAACCCGTCAAGACGACACGTTGACAAAAGAGAGAGAAAACAACCAATATGATTCTTGGAAGAAAAAAGTTTTGCAGATATGTCCTCGTTTCTATGCGGGTGCACTATGAACAAAAAATATTAAAAAAAAAAAATGATTGATTATAATTATTTCCACATCAGTATATTGAATTGACATTTTAAAATATAAAAAAAAAAAAAAAACAACCAAGAGAATCTCCCCCTCCAGATATTTCTGTATTTAGTAATAAAAGAAGAGTCGCGCGTTGTACACCCATGATTTTTGGAATTGAAACATAATCCGCTGTTTGTATTTTTTTCCCCCTCTTTTTCTTCTCTTTGTTATTTGATGTATATAAAATATCACAATGGAACATTATCCCATCTAACCTCAGCGCGCTTTGGATTCTAGAAGGGAGAACCATAGCTTAACGCATTCGCTGATCGGTCCTTCCCGAGTTCGTATGTAACAAGTATATGCATACCCAGCAGCGAATGTCACACAAACATATATTACTACTTTTTATATATATATATATATAAATAACATGAACTAAGAAATATTTTTTCAAAAGTTCTCAAGACATGTAGAGCTTATGAATAAGATTATTTAAATACTATGAACCTATCAGAGAAAAATGATTTAATAATTGGAAAGACATTTCCAGCTATTCCGTAGCTGGAGATTTTGTGGAGTAGACCTTTATGCCATACCCTTTCCAAGGCCTTTGATATGTCAAGGGCAATTGCCCTAGAAAGAAAACCTCCATCGAGAGATTCGCTAATCCTATGAGATATAACTGTTAGCACATCTGCTGTAGATCTAGCAGAATGGAATCCATATTGCATGTCACTGAGGAGGTTATTTTTGCTGAGGTGATTGACTATTTCTCTATTTAATACAGATTCCAGCAACTTATGATGCACAGGAGACTGATTGGTCTGTATTGAGAGAAAGAGATGAGCGATCACCTGAATTTTTAAATATGGGACATACTGATGAGGTTTTCCAGGGTGTTAGAAAGCAATTCTCCTTAAGACAATGATTAATCAGCTTTGTAAGTATGGGAGCTAGTTCAGAGGGAAGCTTTTTGAGCACTATGATAGGACTGCCATCAGGGCCAGTTGCTTTACTGGAATCTAGGGTTTTGATTAGCTTGGCAACATTACGCACAGATATTTGTATGTCGCATGGCATGTTTTCAGACACAGGAAGAAATATGGAGGGTTGGCGGCCCTGATCGCATAGGGTATATTAGCTGCAAAGTTTTTGGTGATGCTCATGAAATTACTTCAGGTTCATTAATGATGGTTGGGATAGAGCACACACACACACACACACACACACATATATATATAATATAACCTTATATTTTGACAACATGAACAAAATATATTTTTTCAAAAGTTCTCAAGATGAGTAGAGCCTATAAATAAGATTATTTAAATAATAGGAAAAATTTATGCAGATCAACCAACATTTCAAAGACAACTCGTCCTTTTAGAGCTCTGATGAAAGGAGTTTGCATTGCAATGTTAGTTAAAAATGTTGCATAAACTCTTTCTAATGTATTTTGTATCCATCAGTCTGCTAATTTCCTTATTAAACCTATGGACTTTATATTTTGTCAGAATAATTGTCATAATAGTGGCTGTATTCATCATTATTTCTCCATCTTTTAAGAGATCATGAAACATATTTAAATTTTGTTAGTTGGGGTAAATAAAATGCTTTAAATCTTTTTTTTTTTTTTTTTTTTACACGGTGGTCACCACTTATCAAGGCCCGGAAGCCACTCAGGGATAAGGGTTATTACAAGTACAGTACGTTGGTGTGGAGATTTAATGAAGTGTTTACTTAAGAGGGCGGTTCATTAGGAATTCGTTAACGTTGGACTTGAAGACATCCAAGTTGTAGTCAGGTGGGAAGCAGGCAGACGGAACAGAATTCCACAGACGTGCAGTTCTAAGAAAACTTTGCATAACTTCAATCATATAAACAGTATTTTCACATATTTTGATGATTTCATTAAAGTATTGATCTCTTGTTCTTTTTAAATGTTCATCTACCATTGTCTTTAACTTCATATTTTTACTGAAATTTAAACCATATCAGACATAAAATTTATTCAAAAAATGTTTACAAATTTTTTTTCATTAAAGAATATCTCTTTTGATAGAAAGTTAACTTCACAAAATTTAACTTAAAACCAAAATGTGTATATATAGTGGTTTAAAATACTGTCACATTTCCTAAAACAAATATTTTGCTATCTAGATAAATGACAATTCATCGTCCTATGATAGGTTTAAAATGCATTGATAATTGCATTTGTGAAGGTATGTGATTGACCCAATTGATACAATACAGATGATGGAATTGGTTATGTCTACTTCAAATCTTTGACCTATTATGCATTAATACTGTTGGAATAGCTGTATGGATGCACAATTTCCTCTTGGTTGTGTTCAATTCATTGATTGCAGTAAGTATCAATATTAAATAACTATAAAAGGGTTTATAAGCCAAAAAAAAACTAGAAAACATCACCATTCATTGATCTCATCCTTTCTCCTTTCTACTCCCATGATGGTCCTAGTTCAATTGAACTACTATATCCAGACATTCTACCAACTATCTTTCTACTATGTCACATTCTGTCTTTTTTTCAATCCCCTACTCCTCGCTTTCGTAACTGTATATAACATACAAACACTGTTTTATTCTGAGGAAATTGTGTTTAATTAAAAATAAAATTTACTTGATGTCTTTATTTTGCTTTTTGGGGTTTTTTTTTGTGATTTGTCCACTTGTCCATTTTATTTTTTCCTTTTGTCAAGATTCTGAATGCTTTTCTTTGTCCATTCAACGTTTTTTTTGTTTTCTTACCAGACAGCTTTTGTTCATCTGTTACCCAACTTCGCAGAGTGTTGGTGGGATGCATGG
This sequence comes from Euprymna scolopes, assembly GCF_053919585.1. Taxonomy (NCBI): domain Eukaryota; kingdom Metazoa; phylum Mollusca; class Cephalopoda; order Sepiida; family Sepiolidae; genus Euprymna; species Euprymna scolopes. The sequence continues at coordinate 108,362,179 of NC_136497.1, read as the reverse complement.
GTACTTGACGTCTTAATCTGTAATGGTTGTGGCATTTACCTTGGAATGTTAGTGTGTCAGAAATTGGAAATGCGAAATTACTATTGGGAAAGTATCAAGTGAGAACACATTTTTTTTAATTCCTTGTTTAAACATTTCAAAGTGTTATTTGTATCTTTAGCTGATAAAGAAATTGGTCATTTTCTAAATATTTTTAAAAAGTTTTTTGATAAAAGTGCCCTTTAGTTAACACTCGATAACATCCAAAACAACACATAATTTATATTAAACTCATAAGAACAAAATTATCTAACCAGCCAAGTTTTAACATATTAACATTTTTATTTCTTAAAATCTGTCTTAATGATCAACTTTCAATGGCTGCAGCAACATTGTTGGACATCATTAAAAATGGATTGTCAAAGAAAATAGATTCTGTAGACGAACATGTGTAAAATAAAGTGTTATAAGCATAAATACTTGGCTGATTAGATAAATGCATTCTAATTAGTTAGATATGTGATTTTATTTTTTGAGGTTTACGAGTTATCAAGTGTTTACTATTCTGTACTTTAACACTCTATTGATGTGAAATTTTAGATGAGTTATAACAGTATATGTTATGAAATTATTTATGTAACAAAATTATTATGAAATTATAAATTTTTGTGTTTAATGTTGACTGTTAGTTGCACTGTATTAAAAAAAAAAAAAAAAAAAAAAAAAAAAGGAAGCCATCTTGTTATGCGTGAATCTGGAACAGCAAGATTCAAGTAGATTACTCGTTGGTAAAGAAAATGGGCAAAGCTTATAAGTGAAGAAATGATACAGCATAGACCATTTATGACTTCAGTTGACGAAAGCTCATGTCATAAAAAAGTTTATCCTCAATAGAAAAATGTAAAATTTGAATGAGAAACACATGAAATGTGAGTTAAGAGCAAAATTGTCTTGTTGCTAAATCAACTTCATGATGTGTGCAAGAACAGTGAAAGAAGTTGAAGGTTTTACTGTTGGAAGGAATGGATCAAACTTATAGGTTGATGAAAGCACTTCCATGATACTGCAATGAGGAAGCTCAGAAATATATCAAAGAAAAACAAAAATATGAAGTAAGTGAAGAAAAGGTTTAGTAAATATGGATGGTAGCAAAGAAGAGTAAGTTACAAAGTTAAGGTGGAGGCTGAATAATCTACAAAGCTATGGGTAGTCTACAAAGTTTCAAAGAGATGAGCAGAAGAATGAACTATTTATGATATGATAAATATGGATAGCATTAGAGAGAAATGCATTTAAAATGACAATAGAGAACAGGATAAGAGGGATGCTTGGAAATGCTATTATGAGAAATTGTTGGATATTGAGTTTTCATAGAATAGATGTAACCAGAGGGGTAACTCCTGCCTTACGGGAATAATTAGTATAACAAAGCAGTCTCCAGTCCCTCAATGCAGAAACTAACCCTAAGTCTACACTTATCTCAGTCTAGTGATGGACCCTTAAAATGTAACGAGACACTTATTAGTGGAACTACCGCTCTGGTGCTCAGATCACACAAAACACGCACACCCCTTAATCTTTGTGGTAATACCTTTAATGTTGTTGTCTGGCCGTTCCTCGTCAGACATCAGGATTGAGTTCTTCTGGTAGGTCCTTTGGTGAATGGCTGGTATATCGCTTCTGTCTACTGTAGCTTGGTAATGTGAGATAAATCTGAAATCAACTGCATTTCAATTCAATAGGCAATCAACAATTTGGGACCGTTTTATTATTCATAAGATATTTCAGAGCACACTTTGTGCAAAGGAACTTTAAATTCTTCGGGTTCTTAAGTTTCAAGATGCAGGATTTTTTCAACTTGGATTCCTTCAGATAGTTACTTAGTCAGAGGAGAAAGAGCTTTTCAACTTTGCTCTTTTAAGGAGGCTTCCAGCTTTTGGAGATAAAGCCCAAAAACCCATGTGTACGGTCCAGCAACCAGCTGCCAAGTCCTTCATCTGCTAAACCAAACAGGTTTTATGAGATTTGTAATTCTGCACCCCTCCCTGCTCTCTCTGAGATTAGCATTACCCCCTCTTCTATTATCTCTTTTTTCTTCTTCTAAATCTCTTTTCTTTCTCTCTCCTAATCCATATCTCTTTTTAATTCTCTTTTCTCTCCTAAATCTCTCTTCGTTCTCTTTTTCTTTTCACTTAGAGCCTTTTATTTCTTTATTTTATTGGTATTTTCAATTCCCTTCTAGTGTTAAATAACTTTTTTTTCATATCAGCAACGTCGTGGAAGATGTTGCATTGGCATAAAACACATGGTTTATTTCTAAGATTTCTCTGATCAAGCTAGACTATTTGTCATCAAAAAATATCTGGTTTGTTAAGAAATTAATCTTTCTCAGCAAAAACATAGCCCGGACATATGGGACATCTTTGGCCAAGTGTCAACACTCCTGACCACACCTAACCCTTAGTCCATAAGCAAGGTAATTTTGCAGTGTCCGGGTGCATGAAAATAGTGTTACATGGGGACAATCCTTAAGTTGTAGAAGCAATATCTATTTATTCATAAGAATTGAGAAAGAAATGGTACAAGAAGTTAAGATGAAGGATAAGGCTGCATGACCGTCAGGTATTGTTGCAGAAATGTTGAAGGTTACGAGTGAAACCAGCATCAAGATTTAATAAATCAGATCACCAGAGGTTATTCTAAAAGATTCATCTTAGTAAGATTTAAATAAGTGAAACTAAGATTGACAGTTTCTCACATCTGAGGTTATTCTCTATCTCAACAAATTTACTATCAGGTCATGTATGGAGTACTGTTGCCATAGCCAATTGCAGATATGAAAAAATAAACGGTGTCAAGAAGCCATCAGAAGACGAAACGAAGTGAAGATCAGTGCAAAAGCAAAAAGGTATTGAGAGTATGCATATATCAGCTGATATGTCATGGCTGACTCAGTATAATATTTCTTTTTTCACAATGCCACTCACTGCAAGGATCTAACAAGAATGAATGATTATCAGACAGGATATGCCTACTATCATCTTAAAAAAATAAAAGCAAGACTACTTTTACTTTTTAAGACGATAGGCATATCCTGTCTGATAATCATTCATTCTTGTTAGATCCTAAAAGAGAAAAACAGGCAGTTCTTGGAAAGAAGCTACTGGAATTGGAACTGTATTACAATGAAGCAAATTTATGAAGATCTGAAGACCAACAAGTTGAAACAAAGAAAGCAGAGAATTGATCAGACAACTCTAAAAAACATGTCATAATTGTATTTATAGAAAAGACTGAGACTAGCAACATCATGTCTGTGAGAGAGGTTGCAGATGAATCAAATTTCTGCACCTTATGCAAAAGCCTCAAATGGGACAGAGATTCATTACAACAGTATACATGCTGTGAAAGTAGATTTGTAGTGATAATAGTCTAAAGTTTTGAACAAAACCAATGTGATTTTTGGATTCAGCGCATCAGATTCTTCTTAGCTGAAAAAATGCAAACAACGAATTTGTGCAATTTCTAAAACAACATATGAATATAGTAGTCAAAAAATATTATTTATTCAGTTGCAAACATTTTTGGAATCATTTGTTTATAAATGCATAGAAACAGTGTTAAAATATCAACAACCAAAGAATTAATGGGAAACTTGGTGATATATATTAATTGAGAATGTCTCAATATTTGGTTTCAAGTTTGTTGATGCTAGAAGCAAGATATCAAAATGGTTATCAGTCAATTGTGTTCTCAAATTGTTCTTAGTTTGCTTTAATTCTGAAAAAAATTGTTCACATTATGTAATTCCAAACAAAATACCATGTTTTTTTGTGCAAGTCAATAATTTGAAATACTTTCCACTTGGAAAAATATATTTTTAATGAAATATTTTTGGAATTAAATGTTGATCGTAATAGATTGTCATACTGGATTTCTATCAATTCCATTTGAAAACATACCAATACTGTCTTCATCTCCACATCAAACAGTGTAGCAAACAATTTGAAATCATTTTTATGTAGATGAAAGTCAACAAAACATGAAACAAATTCGTTCAGATAATCCTAGATTATATTCACAAATAACTCTGAATCTTGTTGTTTCCTTGGTTGAAATGATAGGAAATGTGCATGATTTTTATTTCTAACTTGATGTTCCACAAGTTTTTTGTCAAAACAACAATACGATTAATACATCTCATTGATAAGCTGAGTTTTATTTTGAAACAAATTTAAATGATTAAAATGAGTCACTATATCCACAATGAATTAAGATCTCAAAAATGTGAACTATCCATATGTTTACTTTTGAGAAATATAATCACCTATGTATGTTAGGCAAGTACTTGTTTTAACATAGATCCTTGGCTTGGCATCATAGAAATATGCAAGTTCACCATATTTTGCATGAGTATCAAACAAAAATTGTTTGAATTTTCAATGATTCAATCCTCAGAATAAAATCAGATTCACAGTTTTCACAACATTCATAACATTTTAAACTTCAAGGACTTGGGGCACAATATCTCTTGATTGATAATACAATAAATTTTTACAAATTTTTGAGGAATTCTAGGGCTTTTGTTCCTGTAGTAGTGTAACAAAACCCTTTTTTCCCTATCATTGCTAGAACACCATCAGTAGTGATTCCAATGGTCTACAAGAAATCAAATTAAAGTTTTGCAATCATTTGTAAGAAAACTTCAAAAATATCTACTCTGGTCACAGTTCTCTTTATGGGAATTAACTGAATAAACTATTCAAAAATATTTTCATAGTCATTCTTCATATAAAGACAGCAAGTAGCAAGTTGTACTGTGTAACTTGAATATGTGCTCTCATCGATTGCAATGGAAAACTATTGCAATTCACTGTAGGTATTCATTATTTGATTTGTAACATCTGCTGACATTTTTTCAATAGTGCTGCATGATTATCCTTTGTTTTGAATAAAGACTTTTTTTCTGGACAAGCAATATCCAAGATTGCCACTAAACATTCTTTAAAAATTATCATCTGTAAATGATTTCATCTTTTTCAGCGATACACTTCAAAACTTCATAAGTGGCAATTGTATAGTCTAACATTCAAGTATCTTTAAACATTTGGCATTCAGCATCTATCTTCTTTTGTTTTGCATGTCATCAATATTTTCCCTATTTTATTAAATTTAAATTTAAAGTAAAACTACTACTGTTTAAAATCATAATTTTTATGACTATTCACACTTCATCTATCTACATAAGTGACAGAGGAATACAATAAATACAAAAACAAAGCAAGAAATGACAATGAGGTTTTAGAATCAATTAAATAAACAACATGATTTTTAATTCAATACAATAAGTTTCTACAATATTTGAGTTAGTAAATAATAAATGTAGATACTTATGAAAAAATTATGACTAAACAAAATGAAAAAACATAAGTGGAATAAATAAATAACAAATTTTGTTAATATTTCCAGATAATAAATATAGATATCCGTTCATAAATAATGATTTAGGCAAGCAAAATCCAAACAAGATAGAACTTGAATTAATAATTTCTTTTAATGTTTGATCAAATGCATATTTAAACACTTAAAGGTAAAATAGGTCATTTTTACCAAGAGCATCGGCAGGCCGCATGACTAGAGTTTATGTAAAAAGCAGAACTCAAAAAGAAACGAAATAAGATGAAATAGTTTTGGATTTTTTTGTGTGTGTATATATACACAAGACTTAATCTTTAGTTTTATAAAAATAAATAAATCAGATGTTGGAGATTTATAAAAAATATTTTATTTAATAGGAAATTATTCTATCAGCATGTTACGCTGTGATGCCTTTTTTCCTCGTACCTGCTGGAATTCATGTGGAAAAAGAGTTCGGCCAAATAAATTTGGCAAGATGTTATGCTGCATGGCATTCAGTTTTTCTCAATTTTGACAGAAAATATTTTTATTGCTTCAATTTTGAATAATTTCACCAGAATTTTTTTCTAATTATTCAAAAGAAACTACGGTATGTCACAAACTATTTTTTCCTCATATGTGCAGTAATTTGTGTGGAAAGAGAAGCTAAGCAAGACAAAGTTGGAGAGATCTGATGCTGCATAACATTCAATTTTTCTCAATTTTGAATAAATTCACATTAGTTTCACAGGAAATGACATGTTTTACAAGTGTTGTGTAATTATTTAAAAAATATTGTTTCATCTCCAGTTCCACTTTTTATATAAACCCTACTTATGTGACCCACCAACTTTCTCCATAAAGATTACTGTAAAATGTACGCTTAAGTGTATAAAATATATTGCAAGAAAATGTTTTAAAAAATGTAGACGAACATTAAAATATAAAATAAATATATCTTAGTAAAATAAATTTATAAGTTGAATATTTTCAAGAACCTTTGTGGTCTGTTTTTGGCTTGGAAATATGGTTTACTTGGGTCCTATCGAGTGACTACTAATCTTAGTCACATTGTAATAAGTGGGTTCTAGTTTTGTGGGGGTTTTTTTTAACTATCCTCTTGCTTACTTCATAATGTATGTATTATCTTTCGTGACAAAGAATTTGATAATTATTTCACATTTTATCCAAAGAATTTATTTACTAACTTTATTTAAATGAAATGATTTTTGTAAAAAACGAAATATGAGGGGCGTGCAATAAGTAATGCCCCTGACCCACTTCCAGTTGTCTGATCTAGCTGAAATTTTGCATGTGCAATGATCTATATCTCTACGGGTTATGTGGCAAATTACAGGTTTCAACTAATTGTGGTTTCTGTTTTACAGGTGTTTGAACTGAGTCAGGTGTGAAATAGAGCCTGTTGAATGTCGAGCAGTGATACGGTTTTTGTATTTGAAAGGACGCACACTACAGGAGACTTTTGATGAAATGAAAGAAACTTATGGTAATAATGCCCCATCATATGACCTTGTAAAATGCTGGCATCGTGAATTCAAACATGGCCGGAAGTCTGTGGAAACAGCTCCTAGACCTGGTCGCCCCCTTCTGCCATTGATGAGGCATCTGTCTGTCAAGTTAAGGCTGCCATTTTGGAAGATCAGCGCATTACTATTCGCCAAATAGCCCAAGATGTCAAGATTATTACAGGATCTTTGGAAATTATCATTCATGACCATTTGCATATGCATAAGGTGTCTGCCAGATGGATTCCCAGGTTGCTCACACCATTCCAGAAGCGAGAACACGTTGAGTGCTCGAGGATGAATTTGGAGATGTGCCAAGAAGATGAGTCAAAGTTTTTCAAAAGACTGATTACACAGGATGAAACTTGGGTCCATCACTATGATCCAAAGACCAAAGACTAGTCAATGCAGTGGAAACACTTGGACTCACCCTCCAAAGAAGGCAAGGGTGCAGCCCTCCGCCGACAAGTTCTTCCGGGACCAGGACGGAGTAGTGATGACAGATTTCCTGGCAAAGGGTACCACAATTACAGGAGCCTATTATGTTTCACTTTTGAGGAAATTTAGAGAAGCTATCAAAATCAAGAGGCGGGGCAAGATCAGCAAAGATACCCTCCTCCTGCAGGACGATGCTCCGGTCCACAACTCGCATGTCGCCAGATCAGAAGCACGGGCGTGTGGTTATGAAATCCTTCCCCATCCTCCCTACTCTCCTGACCCTGCACCCTCTGACTTTCACTTCCCAGCCATGAAGTTGTTTTTGGAAGGAAAGCGTTTCTGAAGTCACGTCGTGGTTGGAAGACCAACCTGGGATGTTCTAAAAAAGCGGTCTCCTGAGCTGCATCAAACGATGGGAGAAATGCATAACTCTGGGTGGTTCCTATGTAGAGAAAGACTAATAACTGTGCCAAGTTTTGTTGCTCTACTGCTATGGGAAGTGGGTCAGGGGCATTACTTATTGCACACCCCTCGTAAATGGTGACTTAAAACTGCAATAAAGTGTTTACATTTTTAGGATAATAATTATGAGTGCTATCCCACCCATCTATTACATGTCCATTTTAGAATTTCTTAACGTGGTTTTGGAGATGGGCATACACATGCTCTCAAAGTATAAACTCACCTACACAGAAATGTTTTTTGTTATTGTTTTAATTTTTACAACATTTTCAACTTTTTTTCAAGAAAATAATGAATGGTCATAAAACTGGTAATAAAAATAGCAGAAGTCATAATGACCCTATTCCCTGCCATGCAAAAACTTAAGTGGAAATTAAGTGCTGACTCTGCCAACAATGATAAAAGATGCCTAAAGAAGGCTTGAGAATATAGCGATTGAAGCATTGTGAAAATAAAAAAAAGCAGCAGAACTATATTAAATCTGTAAATGAGAATATCTCTTCTCAAATTTATTATGAAATATTTTTGTGAAATTACTTCTAATTTTTGATACATTTATGGTCTTCAATAGTCTTAAGATGTAGCAATCATGCAATGTGGACAGACAGTATTCTTAAATAGATTGTCCTCTGTAGTGTTATATGAATATCTCAACTAAGCATCTAAAACTTTTTTTTTTCTTTCCCAGAGATATCCATTCTACAACTGGTAAAATCAGGAGAGCAGTTTTGCAGTTTACACCATCCAGGTAAGATGGTTGAGTTTTAGGCTTCCGTTCACACAACAAATAAATGATGAATTTATTTCATTATGAAAAAAAATAATTCACATTTCTGTTTGGCATTTAATTATGTTTTTTATTTTTTTATTTTTTTTTTTTTTTACAATGTTGCTATATTTCAAATTTGCTATTACATATCTCTATGCATATAGAAATAGCCTCATTTAATAGAAAAACGAGCAATTTATTTATTTGTCCTATTATCAAATTGTTTTAGTCTGTTTTTATTTTTGTTTTATTTTCAAGCTTAATTTTTAATGTTCAATGAATCATATTAAGAAGATTCAATGTGTTAGCTGTTGAAATGAATCTTATATTAACAAAGTTGTACTTCTATCTCATTTTTGCATTTTTTTCTAGAGGTATTATTTTATTTACAGTTTAGGTTGGGTTGACCTCATAATTATTGCTTCCATTATGATTAATTTTGACCTACCACGAGATGAAATTAGATTTGTAAGGATTTTTTACTTGTTTTAAGCATTTTTAGTTTTAAAAAAAAATGGAGTTTGGCTTCTGATCCGGTAGCACAGAAGATGGCAAATATTCTAATAAATCTGAATGGTTTTAATTTAGTGACTACTAATTGAGCTACCAAAATAAATTGGGTTCCATAAAATTTTGATTTGGGGGAAAACTACTTTTAGGTGATTCATGGTTTGCCATTATGTACAAACTTCATCTCTTGTTGGATAATCTTTTTCATGGTTCATTCCAAATTCCTCTCTTAGTTTCCTTTATTTTACTGAATTATGTATATAATTTTAGAAATAAATGAAATGTGAGATTAAATTAACAAGAATGCAGAAGAAAAAGAATATTTAATTTCTGAAATGTAATACATACTGTAAAGAGATGGATGTTTTGAAAAAAACATGCGATCTTCAAATAGCAGTTTTAAAGTTCTTTCATATAAGTTGGTGAGGAGAAAATATCTTTGTACATGGTTATTACTTTTTTGCTACATCTTTTTGTAGTTGCTGGAAGTATGATGAAAAAGCCAGGACAAAGAGGAAGATTTCTTTAAATTAGCAATACACATGGATGATAAAACGCTTTGGATAATTACGGATTTCAAGGGGATTCTGCTAAAATCGTTCTATTTTAAAAATCAAAGCACCTTATGTCCTCAATATACCATTTTGTTCGAAAATGAATATACTTTCAAATAAATTACTAAATAATAATGTACATTATATATTTTAAGAGTTTTAAGCAAATAAATTGCTAAAAATGTTAACATCATAAAACAGCGTTTTTGGTAAGATTTTGTAATGACCCCTTATACCGTGATTCTCTTAAGAATTTTGTCATGAAATTTGGAAATTAACTAGAAGAGATATCACTTTTAATAGATTCGGTTGTCTGAAATTCTTTTGACAGCTCATTTTTTTGTTGTGTTAAAAAAAAATTCAACATGACGAGTTTGGAAAATTTTGAAAAAATAATTTCTTCGGACACCCACTGTTAAATAAATCAATTTTTTTACTACCATTAAAAATAAAAATGTAACCAGCTTTATCTTGTGGTACCGAGCAATTTAAAATCATGATACCTGGAAAAAATCGTTCTATTTTTAAAAAATATCTAAAAACGATCTGTAGAAGCAGCAGCAGCTACTATCGCTGATATTAATTACTTTACTGTAAACAAACTTTTTTTTGTTTTGCTTTTTATTCCAGAACAAATTAAAAATTTAAAAAAATAAAAATATGAAAATAACAAAAATGTTCTTATATATTTAGTTGGAGCTCATATTATCAGAACATAATTAGCTTTAACTAGAGCTGTTCAGTTACCAGAATATATAATTTTAAAGCAATTCGGCATTAATTTTGGTTAAATTTTTAAAATATAGTTGAAAAACAAATATGTACTTTTATCCATTACATTAGTTTTTAACAGTGAATTAAACAGTGTTTTGTTTTGTTTTGTTTTTTTAAAAAACGAAAATGTGAAATATGATTTTTTTTTTTTTGATTCACGTGTACGACCAGTACCACCCACGCCACCCCACACACACTCCCAGTATATTTTTTTCATTGTTTTTTACAATTTTTTTCAGTGGGTTATAATCGAATGACACTAATCTACCCAATTATATATATATATATATATATATATATATATATAAAATACAAAATCGGTATTTAAATATTTGTAGGATGTGCTCAGTTTCTAGTTAAATTCCTATTTACTTGCCTCCCTACGAGGACAGTTAGACACAAGGTCAGTTGATGTGAGGAAAATCCAGCTTCCAAAAAGGGTCAATCTGGATAAAAACAAACATAAAAATTGTCTCAGTCATGAAGGATTTCTTTCACTGACAGAGGACAGAAAAGGTGAAGTATAGCATCAGAATACTACACTGATCTTGGCCCGAAGTCCAGGTAGAGAAATAAGAAAAAAGAAAACGTCTTAAACTGGAAAGTTTAACGAAATAATGTGTCACTCGGACAAGAAATGTAATTGAAAATAAAAACCAAATTTATCAAATGTTTTAAATGAAATTTATTTTTGTCGATTTGTCGTAATTCTTGTTAAGTTTCACACCCCTTAAGAATTACGACAAATAAATAAAAATAAATTTCATATTTAAAAGTAATCTGATGTCCAAAATCTAAGGCATAACATTTTCAAAAGTCAATAATTATGACCCACTAACCGTAAATATCGGGGTCAAACGCTTTCTTAAAAATTTTTTTAAAAAATCCCTTAATCCTACCCTAGGTACAAGTGGCAAGCCTCCTCCTTTTGAAACCTTCTTTAGCCCTAACAATAACGCTAAGTCTAAGTGGCAAGGTCCTCACCAAACAAAGTTCCTTGGTAAGCTACATATAAGTGTCTAAAGAAAAAAAAAAATCCTTCCTTAAAGAAAAGTGCACCATTTATCACCCATAAAAAAATAAATTAGTCAACTGTCCTAAAATACTAGAATTGTCTTGAAATGGTGAATTATTTTACATTAAATTTATGTGAAACTAACCCCCACTCTAAATTCTAAAATTGTTTTTGTTTTGTTTCTATCAAGTCTTCAGGGTGTTCACAATTAATTTTCCTTAGCTCTATCATTAACCCAAAGTCAGAATGGTCACCTCCCCACCCTCTCATAATTGCACAAAACCCCTCTTAAAACCACACATAATCATCATTAGAAAAAAAAAAAAAAAAGGCACACAGGATTTATCTCCGATAGAAAAAAAAAATGGTTAACTGCCCTAAAACGCTAGATTGGCTCAAAATGGGGAATCATTTTACGTTAAATTCTAAAATAATACTTGTTCATCTTTCATAAAAGCTTTTTAGTGTATTCACACAAAGGTGAAATCTCATGTTTTGGAGAGGTGGTCAGATGGAGGGGTAACAGAGGTATTAATCTACAATAATACCAAAGAAATATTGCAATATATTTATTTTTAAACAGTCCTAGATTTCAATTTCAGTTATTTGTACATATAATGCATTACAATTCAGCTTTGAGTTCTTTAACTTCTTTTCTTTTAATGAATACATGGCATTTTTAAGGAATTGCAGCATATTTATGTGCATTTACTGCGGATTATTTGGAAACCATTAATTTTTGGAGATTTTAAGTAGCATATTCTAATTTATAGCACAAAAATACACTTCATTGCTTAATCTTCTGTTTTAAACAAAGATATAGTATTTTTACTGAAAAAGTAGTGTAAAAAATGTGACAAAACGCATACGGTCTTAAAGAGGGGAAAATATCCAAACGTGTGAGGCACAAAAATAGTCATAACTTCCTTAATTTTAATTGGATTTAAAAAATTTAAAAAGATTCTTTCTTAGGTAATCAAGCTCTTTCTATAGGCACCAATATTGAAATATTTTAAGCTATTTCAATTTTTTCATGTGTATTTAAATTTTTTCATGTGTATCGACCAAGCTGATTTTGCTAGATAACCTGTAATTGATTCTTTTTCAAAGTGAAACAAACATTGTTACAAATGGAGTCTGTTCAAAGGAAGATCACTCTGGTCTTAATAGATTTTATGTGGTTTACCGTAACACATGAATTTTGGATAAATTTATGAACAATGTTGATTATTATTTTAATATTTATTTATTATTTTTTAATTTATTAAATTATGTAAATCATCATCTTTGGCTGGATTGGTTACATCATAAATTCTTAGAATTTTACACAGTCCATTCTCATTTTATGTGGCCATTAGAACTGTCTTTTCATTGCCACCTGTTTTTCTCTTTCTCTCATCCTGTGCCGATGATTTCAAGATGCTTTTCTTCACTTACACATAATCTTGTTCAACCAATTGCCTTTGGTAATTTTTCTGCACGCTCTAATTCATCACACATTTTTTTACCAACTTCAAATATATTTCAAAATGTTGTTGAGACTGATATTAGGAACATCTTTAAAATTATTTTAACATATTTATTGTTTCTATCGATTATGGTCCAATGAGCTGTACAGTATTAGGTACTTACTACTAGTCTACCCATTGACCCTTAAAGGGTAAAATAAAAAATGTTCAAAATAAAGTGATTTTGAGATTGTATTGTCCTTTATTGTTTTGAGGCAACATTTTTTTTTAATTGATGAGTGAAAAAATAAAACTCAGGAAACCTCCAAAGCACTACTGCAAGCCTTAATTAAAATTAAGGAGGCCTTATTAAAAACACTACTAAAACCAAGTTTCTACCTCCCCATCTCCTTGAAAAGAAAATATTTTTTAAGTAAGGCCTGAAAAAAAATAAATCGTCAGAATCCACAGGAGCGTTACTAAAAGAGCTATATGGTTATAAATGTATATATTTATATTTGTCATTTATTTTTTTTTTTAACTCATTAAAATTAATACATTAAAATAAGTTAAAACAAAAAATATTGTTGACCTTGTATATGCTTTGGACAACAGCAGTGGCTTTTAATATCGGACTTAAGAGGGTAGCCATGAAATATGTAAGCAGACAATATTTTTAAAACTGGAAGTCACAAACTGGATGGACAGTTTAAATGGCCAAGCAAGCTGATCTGAGTTTTATAATTATATAGATTAAAATGTTTCTTGTATACCTTTCTTGTTTTTTTTTTTCTCCTCATGACAATGTGTATTGATTGCACAAATCGTTTTAATTTTCTCTTTGTAGTTGGACCCATGTGAGGTGGCTTGATCCCAACTCCTCCTACATGAGGGTGCTGGCAGTTGGTATTTTGGTCATGATATGGCAGGTAAATAGTTTCACTTTTACTCATCTAATAAGTAAACATATTTATATGAATCTTAAAAAGTTAAAAATTATTTTTATTAGACAAAATTAATTTAAAAAATGTTCATACCCTTTAATCAAAATTTCATTCTTGAAAATATTTCTATATAAATATAATCTTATAAAAATTATAATTAGACAACATTGGAAAGAAGGCAAAAAATGTAGTTTTTAGTCATTTAGTAACATAGAACACCTCTCCACTTTTTTTTTTTTTTTAATGGATATCACCCAAGAAAAGTCATGAAGCCACTTGATGTAAAGAGCTTTAAAAAAACAAAAACAAATTTCAAGATCAAAAACTAACAAACGATGATTGTTATATAGTTATACCGAAATCAGCAATTCTTCCTCCTTTATCAGAAAGATCGCCCATGGAATGTGGGGACTAAAGTGTTATGTAATGGATGGCTGGAACCATCTGATACATAACTGAAAAGAAAAACTTCTTTAAAAAAAGATAATAAAAGATTGGAAAGATAGGCATCGAATAATCGATTGTCCACCAGTCGAAACGAAAAAATAATTACGTCGTAAACAGAAATCGGACGACGATTTTTTTTTGTTTACAAAACAAGGAAACGTGACATTCCTTGTAAATTTGGAATGTATATGAAGAGCATGAGAAATGGATTCACGTGTATAAATAAAGTCAATATTCGGTCAGCTGAAGAGAAATCGGTCACGATGTCTCTAGGTAAAGAGGCGGCGAAAGATTGTCAAAACGTGACCAGCAGACGCGTGCTCCCTTATCGATAGCAGTGTGATCGACAGGTAGCGTGGAGTGGAAAAAAAAAACAAGCGAAAAACACATGCTAATATAAGAGGTGATTTGGGATTCCTGCAGAAGAGAAGAGGGAGAAGAGAGAGAGGAGAAGAGAGTAGAAACAGAAGGAGATGAGGTAGGGAAGAGAGAGACGCCGATAGGAGACGTGCGTTGTCGAGAGCATAACGTTTCACCCCCCCCCTCTCCATCACTGAAACGACAGTAAGCCCCACTGTTAAATTTTGAACTATTAAAAATCTCGATGTACAAGAACGAGAAAAAATAATTTTCAAAACAAAATATATTTTTATATAAAAAGCCAGCGTGTCTTACGTCTTGATTTGGTATGCTGAGTTACGTCTGATAAAGATCAGACGTAACTCAGCATACCAAATCAAGACGTAAGACACGCTGGCTTTTTTTATTTTTGTGCATGTTTTTATTTTTGTGCATGTTAAATTTCTTTCAGTCGGAATTGTTATTTTGACAAGCGGATGACAGCTGAAGAAAGCCGAGAGAGAAAAATGCACAGTCAAGGGGGAAATAACTCTGCCGTCTTAGCCGTTACCATAACAACCAGAAAACTAAACAATAAAGACGGTCAATAAAAGACGGCTACTTGGTTTTGTTGCAGCGGGGAACTTACTAACAACGACCGTTCCCAACCTAGGGGTCCTGGCGCTATATAACAAAAGGACAAAATAAGGAAAATTTTTTAAATAATTGTGGGAAAGGTGAAAAGTCTGTATAGTTTTTATGAGGCAAGCAAGGGCAATAAAGTGTTTCTTGCACCTCCACCCCAATTTCTTGTATTCACAGACTCACGATACTGCAATATTTTGCAAAATAAAACTCATCTAAAATATATTTATATATCTGTGATGTAAATAAGAAGACATGCCACTCAAACAGAACTTCATAAAAAAATGACCTCGTTTCAAAGAATAGATTTCACCCCAAACCATTTCTTTATTCGATATTACCAAAAACCTTTGCGAGTGTGGGAACCCAGATTACCAACAGCTCAGGCTGTTGGTAATAACTAGAATGACTAGAATAAATCTGATTGATGATACATCAAAAATCTTTTCAATCATTCTTCTACCTGGGGGGGGGGGTTCAAACACAAAGAGACATTTAAAGTAAACAAAACCAATCCGGCTTCTAGTGGGGTCAGTCTGCACTGATTAGATCTTGTTTACTTAGATTTTGGAACAGTGCTGGTTCTATCAGCAGTTGACTGTTGAGTATTTTATATGTATTCGATTCTGTTATAAGAGTCTCTGGGAGATAAATGAACCATGATGGATTTCCACTCAAGCTGTTTAATCTGCTTAATACCTGTTACTCAAGGAAGGAAAACAGAATTCTTCCGTGTACGTATTGGTGTCCACCAAGGTCGTGTTCTTACCCCCATCTTGCTCAGTTACATTATTAATGGAATCCATTAATCAAGGCATGGTGAGTCTTGCTGCCATGCAAGTTGAAAGTGTGTTCTTATCGACCTGGATTAGGCAGGCAATATTGCATCTTAACCCAATCGCAGGTAAAACTAAGGTGTGTTCATTCCATTTTAAGAACTACCTAGCCAAAAGGAAGCTCAACATTACCTGAGGAGGTAAAGTCTTAGAAAACACCCCATACCCAACTTATTCTCCACAAGAGGCTATCACTGCGTAATACTCTGCTCATGACACTGGCTAACAACTCTGACGCACAGATGCTATGTCTGTCAGTTTTAGCGCTATCGGCTCATTCTACTCCTGCTGCAAGCTTAACAAGGCCGATTACCAGCAATCTGAAATTGACCAACCTGCCAACAGGATGCCTGGAATTGCTCCATCGCAGATCCAATAGCAAAGGCAGTGTGACAAGCATAGCAATGACAATTGTCATCCCCTATTTGGACATCAAGTGGTGCTGCACTGATTACTGCAAGAGCTTTGCCACTGTGACAGGCCTCAGACAAACAACACCAGTATCCTTCTGCCTATGCTGGTGAAATGAATCGGTCAAAGACAACAACAACAAGGCTCTACCGGCATTGAAAGAAGACTTCTCAACAAGCTCTGAACTTCTCTGGAAAGAGTGGGTAATACTCAACTATGCCCAAAGGTTGCCAAAACACAGAACAACCTGTACAAATGGGGCTATGTACAGGATGCTTGGTGTCCCTGCGACAGACTGTTCCTTTAAGCAAAGCATGCTCCGATGTGGACCTGAGAGATACTTCGGACACTGCCAGACAATGGATCAGGAGATGGAGTGAAACGTTATGATTGTGAGCAGCAGGAATTTATGAGATCTGTTAATCTTCACTACTGCATTAGCTACATTGCTAACATATCGATATCTGTAGCGCTCTATAAAATAATCTCAGTATTTGTTTGCTAACTATTTCATTACCCACATCTATTCGACTATATGCACCCTCTTCCAGTCATATTATCTCTGTATTCCCTCTGTTCTACCCTTGCTTACAATAGCTAACTTGACTATACATGCATTGGGATTTACGACAGTCTCATAAGATTCCTCTAACGATCCCTTCAATTCTTCCCATATTAAATGTACATTAACTTAAAAACCAATTAGTCACCTGAAATAAAGAAATATGTATGTCGTCTAACCACCCTATTCTCTCTTTGCTCAAATGGTTTAATGTTCTATAAAAGGGTTTTGCTCCTAACGAAACAAACTGCATTTTTTAATTCTGAGTTCAAACCCTAAAAGAAATCAGAAAACACGTGCTCCATTATAGTTTTAACACCGTATTTTTTTTAATAATATGTAAGTCAAAAGCTGGTGCTACCAGATCAGGCTGCTCTGTGGCTTCCTGAGACGAAATGCACCTACACTGACATTTTTTTGTTTTCTGATCTTTTTTGTAAAACTTAATTATGTTCTGCAAAAACAAAAACAACAGCCTTTCTCCCTCCCCTTTTTATTTTATTTTTTCCTACCTTACTCCCGCTCCTGGATATGACCTTAAACTACATCCGATGGTGAGGTCCGGCTTACGGGCTTTGGGGAGTGTGGAGCCACCTCTTAATTGCCATTGCTCCCAGAGTGATAGTACCTGTTAGGGTCCCAACTATGGGTTAAATAGAACCAGATTTTAAAAAGGAAAAGAAACAACAAAAGAAAAAGAAAACAAATATATTCTATTAAATTAATTTTTTTTTTTTTTTTTTTTTTTTTTTTTTGCCCTGTCGGTAGGGCATGAACAACCGACTGCCCCCCTGCAGAGGGTAAAAATCCTTCAATGGGGCAACCAGTTAGCCGTGGGTTGCTACCCGTAATGTCTTAGGATGTGATCCTGGTGATTGAGCGAACCTAGACCAGGATATATAGAAGTTTAGGGATTGCAACACATTACTTTGGCCCTTACTTCGACTAGACGGGCGGTCGGAGAGGCCCGATTCGGCCAGTCACGCCAAGCCCCACCATATATTGCCCATTCCAAAAACTAACTACTAACATAACACATCCCCCCCTCTCCCACAAATAACCCTACTCCCTAATATATGATGGAAAGCGGTGGCTGAGGGTCAATCGATTAGGTGTGAATATCGATGACGAGGCTGTAAACCCCTCAGGATTGCTACAGATCCCATAGCAATATCAAGAGAGAACAGATAATCATTATGATACCACCAAAGTCGGTTATATCATCATTGTATCCCTGTGGAGGCTGGGCGAATGGGTTTCCCCCCCAGGCTCTTCCCAAATAGGACTCCGAGGTGGGTGGGGAACAAAGATGACGAAAAAAGAAAACAAAATATATGGCTTATTCCTCCCAAAAACCACCCAACCACCCAAAGAGAACCCACTCTGATGTCTCTGACATCAGTAGCTCTGAGAAAGAGACGATAAAACCAAGGAACTCAACATTCGTAGTAATAGAATCAATAGAGGAAACTCCTTTGAGCAAACTATCACCTTTTAAAATTGAAAGAAATCTTAAAACTTTAAAACCAAAGTCTATTAAAAAACAATTTAACGCCAGCCTACTAATAGAAACCCATAACGAAGAACAAACTAAAGAAATATTGAAACTAAAATTATTTGAAAACATCAAAGTCAAATGCTACAGACATCCAACCCTAAATACCTGCAAAGGAGTTGTGAAAAGCCACGAACTTGCACTTTGTCCCTTGGAGGAAATCAAGACAAACTAACAGAAACAGAATGTGTTAGATGTTCGTAGAGTCCAAATAAAAAAAAAACAGTGAGAAAATCGATACCAACACATATATACTAACTTTTGATTCCCTCACCATACACAAAGAAGTGAAAGTTGGATATATGAAAATAAATGTAGAAATTTATATTCCAAACACCCTCCAATGCTTCAAGTGCCAGAAGTTTGGACACCATCAAGATCGGTGCACACGATTACCAGTGTGTGGAAGATGTGGAGAAAGCGGCGCACACATTGACTGCAGAAAAGATTTCAAGTGTGCCAACTGCCTTGGAAATCATGGCGCTGGCTCTAGATATTGTGAAATATGGAAAAGAGAAAAAGAAGTGACCAAACTAAAACATACAAAGAATATATCCTACCCAAAGGCCAGAAAAATCATTGAAACTAAAACATATGCAGATGCAATTAAAAAAACTACTCCAATCAACAATGAAAATGGTCATATACATGTAACGGATACAACTGACAAGAAAATTGATGTCTTAAGCAAACTAATAAAGGAAATGAAAGAATTATTAGAAGAAATGAGGAAAATGAATAGTGCAATGTCTGCAACCAATCCAAGGATAATATTAAGTAAAGACACTACTGAACCACAAAAAGAAACAAAACCACAAACCATTTCTACAAAAACAACCGAACAACCATCAAACACATCACAAGCCAGAAAAGAATAAAAAATCCCCCCAGACAAAAAAAAAAAAAAAAAAAAAAAAAAAAACAGGAAAAGAAAGATCCCGATCTATATCCCGAACAGGAACTCCGACAGAAAATAGATTTGAGGTATTGGAGACGATGGAAGTTGAACACAATTCCAAGTAATGAACAAAATATTACAATGGAATATCAGAGGGATAAAAGCAAACCAAAATGAACTCACATTATTAATAACAAATATGAGCCCAGCACTTGTCTGTCTGCAGGAGACCTTTCTGAAAGAAAATAATACCAGCAACATAAAACACTACACATCTTACAACTACATAAATAAAGATACGGACAGAGCTTCTGGAGGCACATCAATACTCGTGAAGAATGAAGTCCCTCAAAGACAAATAAATATAAACACAAACTTGCAAGCAATTGCAGTTTCAGTGACTCTACATAGAACTATAACACTTTGCTCAATCTACATCCCTCCAAAAGATACAATCAACAAAACTGAGATAACTCAATTAATAAAACAACTCCCTAAACCCTTTTTTCTACTAAGAGATCTCAACAGTCACAATGTAATATGGGGAAGTAAAGAAACAAATAAAAAAGGAAAAGAAATAGAAAACATAATAAATAAAAATAATCTATGCCTCCTCAATAATCAAAACTACACCTATATGTACCCAGCAACAGGTACTTTCACCGCCATCGACCTTACCTTATGTGATCCTTCCATATATATGGACTATGATTGGAAAGTACACAATGACACCTGTGAGAGTGATCATTTCCCAATCATCCTGGAAAGTCTAAGTACTAGTACTGAACAAAAAACACCCAAATGGAGCCTACATAAAGCAGATTGGGAAGACTTCCAGGAACAGTGCAAAAACCAATTATTGAAAAGAAAGATGAAGATGACCATTTGACACTCACAAACATAGCAAATAATACCATACCGAAAACAAGCAAAACCAACAATCACAACAAACCTTAGTTCACAAAAGAATGCAGAAAAACCATCAGAGCTCGACAAGCTGCCTTGAGAAAATTCGAAAAGTATCCAACAAGTGAAAATCTGGATTTCTTCAAAAACAACAGAGCAAAAGCCAGACGAATCATAAAGGAATCCAAAAGAACAACATGGAGAAATTATATATCCAAAATTAATGTGAATACCAAGGCAAAAACAGTTTGGAACATGATGAGGAAAATAGAAGGAAAGTGTAGTAGTACACCAATATCCCACATCTCTAAAGACAACAAAATATACACCAATCAAAAAGACATTTTCCTGGCAGATAATTTATCAAAAATTTCATCATGTGACAGACAAACAGAAATTCAAAAAGATTAGAAAAAAGGAACAGAAGAAAATTCTATTTAAATCACAAAATACCGAAAAATACAACCAACCTCTTACCTTGCCCGAATTAAAAGAATCGCTAATCAAATCCCATGACACAGCTACAGGGTCCAATGAAATTCCATATGAAATCCTCAAAAGACTTCCAGAAACCTCAATGAAATACCTACTTGAAATTTTCAATATTATATGGTCCAGTGGAAACGTACCTGAGACCTGGAAAGAGGCCACTAATCCCAAAATCTGAAAACTCAAACATCCAATCCCAATCAAGTAACATCTCAGATCCATTGAATTTCAGGCCAATAGCTCTAACAAGCTGCATTTGTAAAACCATGGAAAGGATTATAAACAAAAGACTAATCTGGTTCCTGGAAACAGAATCTTATTACAGAATTTCAAACAGGATTCAGGAAAAAACGAAGTTCAATAGACCACATAGTCAGACTTGAAACCTTCATCAGAGAAGCCTTTGTAAGGAAGGAACATTTAACAGCAGTGTTTTTTGACATGGAAAAAGCCTACAATACTGTGTGGAAGTACGGTGTTACAAGGGATCTGAAGGCGCTTGAACTAAAAGGCAGAATGCCAATTTTTATTGAAAATTTTTTAAAAAATAGACGGTTCAGAATAAAGGTTGGCACAGCTCTCTCGGACTTGAAGGAACAAGAAAATGGAGTACCTCAAGGGAGTATACTGTCAGTGACCCTGATCAGTATCCGAATTAACAACATTGTAAAAAACCTTGACTCTGGAGTAGATTGCTCCCTATATGTGGATGACTTCCTAATATGCTGTAGATCTAGATATATATCTATAATAGAAAGGAAGCTTCAATTGTGCTTAAACAAAGTAATGAGATGGACGGAAGAGAATGGATTTAGATTCTCCAAAAGAAAAACGAAATGCATGCATTTCTGCAAACTAAAGAACATGCATAATGATCCTGTCCTAACCATGGAAGGAACGCCCATAACCGTTACTGACCAGTACAAATTCTTAGGGATTTTATTTGACAAAAAGTTAACATTCATTCCACACATAAACTATCTGAAAAAAAAAATGTAACAAAGCTGTTTAGTCTTTTGAGAGTGGTAGCACATACTGATTGGGGTGCAGACAGGGAAACACTCCTTAAACTTTACAGAGCACTAGTCCGCTCAAAGCTAGACTACGGTTGTTTCATATATGGATCAACCCGAACATCATATATAAAAAGCCTCGACCCTATTCACCATACTGGCCTAAGATTGGAGCATACAGAACCTCCCCCGTGAACAGTCTATACACGGAAGCACATGAACCCTCACTAGATCTAAGGCAAGAAAAGTTAGCCCTTCAATATTTACTCAAACTGAAGTCTTGCCCAAACAACCCTGCATACCAATGTACCTTCTATCCTAAATATGAAGAACTCTTCAACAGGAGAGGAAAAACTATCAAAACTTTCGGGCTCCAAATGAAGGAAAGCATTGAAGAATCGAAAATTCCAATCTCCAGCATTCACAACTTCATACTACCTAAAACTGGACCATGAAACAAGTAGAAATAAAACTGAACCTAAACAAAAAGTCCAAATCTACCACAAACCCTATTGAATACCACAACGAACTTCAACATTTAAAATTACAATATTCAGACTACACCTTTATCTACACAGATGGGTCTAAAATAATCACACTCGATGTGCAGCAACGTACCACAAAACCACAATGAAGAGAAATCTTCAAAATGAAGCATCTATATTCACTGCAGAGATTATAGCTATCGATCTAGCACTCAACATAATTTCAGAGGAAACCACCAAAAACTTCATCATTCTCACAGATTCTCTATCAGTCCTATTATCTATACAAAATCAAAAACAAGAAAATCCACTAACAACAAAATTAATAGAAAAAAATCAATATCCTTTCAACCACTAAAAACATTATTCTTGTCTGGATCCCCAGCCATGTGGGGATCAAAGGCAATGGCAGGGCAGATACAGCTGCAAAAAGATCTTCTCACCTTCCAACTGACGATTTTAAGATTCCACATACTGATCTTAGACCCCAGATAAAAGCATACATACAGGAAAAATGGCAACTGCGGTGGAGTCAGCAAGAGGGCAGCAAATTATACTCAATCAAACCTAAACTTAAGGAACGATGTCCAATCATCACGCCGAGAAGTTGTGATACTGACTTGGCTGCGCATAGGACATACCAACTTTACTCATTCTTATATACTAAATGGAGAATCGGCGCCAGAGTGCATCCCATGCCAGGAGACACTCACAGTAAAACATATCCGAGTTGGGTGTGATGACCTCGCCCCAACTAGAAAACTATATTATACAGAAAGCAATATGGAGGACCTTTTTGAAAAGGTCAACTCAACAAATATTCTAGCATACTTAAGGAAAGTAGATTTATATAAGAAAATTTAAAGTCACCCAAATATACACATCCATGTATAAATACAACATGTAATTTCTTAGTTCGATTTTATAAAAAAAGGGAGGAAAGGCTGAAAAAGTCCCCCCCCCCAATAAAAAATAGTTTAAAAAAAAAAAAAAAGGACTCCGGCATTAAATGACCACATAGGTTGATATGCCGTAAAACCAATCAATCAATCAATCAAGCAAGTCAAAAGAACGAAAAAAATCTCAAAATTGAAATAGAACCAAAACAAGAAAAAAAAAAAAAAAAAAAAAGAATTATTAAAATTCGGGTAAGTTTTTTTTTTTTTTTTTTTGTTTTGTTTTTATTTATCAATAGCAGAAACACACAGGATAAAATCGAAAGCTACATTTTTATTTTTTTTCTTGCTTAAACACTTTTCTTTCTGTTATTCTTGTCCATTGTAACTTGGTTCCTTATTCTTTATTAGAATAAAATGGAGCAAGTCTTTAAATCAGTTTTGTGTGTTTTTCGTGTCTACTCATTTGTATCTGTTCTTTTAATGACACTAACGTCAGAAAATATGCTGTTTATACCAAATGAAATGAATGGCAAAATACTTTCATCTATAAAAACAAACATCCAATGCGTGTGGAGGATGAGAGAGATGAGGGTGGCGACCAACAGGCTGACTCATGTGATCATCTCGTAACTCATGTCTGTGCCTGTCTCTGTGACATCTTGTCTATATTATGTACATACCTCTTTTTTTTTGTTTAGCATTTGACGCCATCAGTCACAATCTAGGATGCAATTACATCAGAAACCGTTCTTTTGTTCCACTTACTATTTTTGGGAAAATCTGGTATTTCCCTTTTTTTATTTTGTTTTTATTCCTGTCCCTTTCCGGGATTGTGTAATTTAAGTGGCAGATAACTTTTGTTGAATATGTCTGGTTTCATGCATGATAATCTTTGTCGGTATATGAAAAGAATAAAGTACATTTTTTATGTCTGATGGGAGAGTATAAAATTAAGTACCATTGAGAAAAAGACAAAAATAAATACTGTGTGTCCTTTATGGTCATATGGTACTGTAGAAACCAGTCTTGGTTAAAATGTGCCAGAAAAGTCGAGAGGCAGATACTTTTCTATAAAGTGAGCTGCGACAAAGATTTTTTTGTTATAACCCCGGATCATCATTCAAAAACTCAAAATGTATTTATCCTCTATGACATATTCTAGTATTCTTCTCTTTTAGGTTGCAGAACTTAATCTATTCTTCATTAAGCATATATTTATGATTACACCTGCACACCCTGTGAATGTAATCCGAGCCATGCTTATTGCTCTAGTATCAGCACCTTCAATCAGGTATGTATTTTCAACAACAAAAATAATTTTTTTTTTTTCTTTTTTCTTTCTAAATGAGTGACTTTTACTATATCTGCTATGGGTGAAATGTTAACAAAACCACAGCACAAAGCCAAATAAATCTACAGACTAACTTACTGTCAATTGACATCACAACCATCCTACATAGAACAGTCACAATCTGCTCCATCTATCTACCTCCAAACGACCCTATACATGAAAAAGAAATGGAAAAACTTATAAACGACTTTAACAGTCATAATGCTAGTTAGGGATGTTCAGACACAGACAGAAAAGGAATCATTATAGAAAATATCAACAACAACCATCTATGCATATATAATAACAAAAACAGCAATAATAACACCAAAGACAAAACTACATGGAATATGATACAGAAAATATCAGGAAAAAACACCAGTTCCCTTGTCAACCACCTCTGTATAACCAATAACAAAATACCCCCCCCCAAAAAAAGGACATGGCCAACATGCTTGCAGATACTATTGCAAATAATTCATCATCCAAAAAATTCAATAAAAAATTCCAGACTATCAAACAGGAATCAGAAAAAAACAAACTGAACTTTAAAAAATGAGGAAGAATACAATAACCTTTTTTACCATTCATGAACTAAAGAATTCATTAAAAAAAGTCAATAACACAGCTGAGGGACGAGATAACATATGAATTCCTAAAACAACTACCAGATCAACCATTAAATTATTTAGTTTCCATTTTTAATGACATCTGGATCAATGGCAATCTTCCAGTTATATGAAAACAAGCCACAACAAAATTAGGAAAGAATGCATCTAACTTCTCCAATTATCGCCCCATAGCACTAACAATGGCGAGAATCATAAACACAAGACTAATTTGGTTTCTTGAAATTAATAAAATAATAACCAACTTTCAATGCGGCTTTCGAAAACATTGAAAGACTACAGATCACTTAATACGATTGGAAACTTTTATCAGAAATTCATTTATGCAAAAAAAGCATATGACTGCTATTTTCTTTAATCTTGAAAAGGCTTATGATACCATATGGAGGTATTGTCTCATGGAAGATCTCTAAGTTGGACTGAAAGGAAGACTACCCATCTTTATTAACAACAGACTATTTAATGTCTGTGTAGAAACATGCCTCTCGAGCATCAAGAAATAGGAAACGGGAGTCTCACAGGGAAGTATTTTGTCTATAACATTATTTAGCCTAAAAATTAACAATATCATTAGATGCATAAATCAAGGCGTGAATTGTTCACTATATTTCAATGGCTTTCTAATTGCGTACAGCTCAAGGCATGTCCACATAATTGAGCATCAACTTCAACAATGCATTGACAAAATAAAAAAAAATGGACAACTGAGAATGGATTCAAATTTTCCACTAACAAAACAAAATGCATGCACTTTTGTCAGCTTAGATAACTGCACCTAGATCCTCTTTTAAAACTAGATGATACCCAGATTCCTATTGTCGATGAACATAAACAAAAGACTTACATTCATCCCTCACATCAAACACTTAAAAAATAAATGTAACAAAACTCTCCAGCTAATGCGGGTCATTGCCCACACAGATTGGTGAGCAGACAGACAAACCCTATTGAAATCTAGTGCGATCTAAACTAGATTATCACAGCTTCATTTATGGTGCCACCAGAAAGTCATATATAAAGACATTAGACACCGTTCAACATTAGGGCTTCAGACTTGTACTGGTAGCCTTCCAAACTTCCCCATAGATAGTCTCTATGCAGAAGCCAACAGACTCCCATTATCAATTCAATGCAACAAACTAGCTTTACAATACTTGACCA
This sequence comes from Euprymna scolopes, assembly GCF_053919585.1. Classification (NCBI taxonomy): domain Eukaryota; kingdom Metazoa; phylum Mollusca; class Cephalopoda; order Sepiida; family Sepiolidae; genus Euprymna; species Euprymna scolopes. Next base: position 108,335,758 of record NC_136497.1, on the reverse strand, counting down.
AAATTCTCTCTTGCCCAGACAATCCTGTCTATGACTATATTGCAAACCCACTAGATTACTTTCTCTATGATAGGGAAAAATTACAAGAACAAATCCAGCCCATAACTGCATCTTCAATCCCAAATACCAAAATCTATTTGACTAAAAAGTCAAAGTTATAAAATCTTTTGGTCTCCACTAGTAGAAGATGCAAGTATCACAATAACTAACATCCATGATGTCAACCAACTAAGCCTGGCTACTAAAACAGCCTAAAATTGTCCTTGAACTAAACAAGCTCCCAAAAAATTAAACTCATCCACTAACTTATCAAGAAAAACTCCTTAACATTCAGGAAAAATACCCAAATCATTAGCATATCTGGTTCCAAAAACAGCAACAGAACTGGATGCGGATTAGTATCCTTGCAAAGCAACTACCAGACTATGCTTTAATTTTTAGTGCCAAAGCCACAGGTATAAACCTGGCTCTAAACCTCACCCACAACAAATTTATAATTTTTTCAGAATCCTTAAAGAACCAAAACTTGCTACTAATCAATCTATTACTAAAAATACATACTTTTTACAAAACAAAAATATCAAATTCTGTTGGATCCCCGTCATTTTTGAATTCACGGCAATGAAAAAGCCGACATAGCTGACAAAAACTAAAACTCCGTATAAGCAATATAAAAATTCCACACTCAGATTACAAGCAACTAATAATCTCATTACAAAGAAATGGCAAGAATAAGGGAATAACTGTCAAAATAACAAACTTTTCAAAATTAAACTCACAATGGTTACCAGATTTCAGAAAATCATGAGTGGAGGAAGTGGTTTTATCTCGTATTTGCATAAGACACACACACACACATATAATTCACTCTTTTCTGAAAAAAAAAAAGACCCTCCAGAATGTTTGGTATTTACAGTAAAACACTTTGTTCTGGATTGTGACAATCTCACATATATCTGGCAAAATTACTACAATGTCAACAATATGAAAGAACTATTTAAAACAATAAATTCTAACAAAATATTAATATTTCTGAAAAAATTAAATTTATACAAAAGAATATAATTTTATCTTAATCTAACTTTACTCAAAATAAAAAACGAAATGAAAAAACACACACACACACACACACACACAATCACCAAGGCTGACTTGATTTACTGAATAAGTTGAAATATCTAACTCATGACAAAAAAATACAAATTATAGCACTCAAACAAACAAAAAAAAGATTGATATGCCGTAAAACCAAACCAAACCTAGTTCTTCATAAGCTGTTCAATCTTACTTTAGAAACTAGTAAAATTCCTTCTTTCCAGAAAGCATTAATAGTTGTTTTGTACAAAAAAGATGACAAGTCTGAATATAAAAACTGTAGACCTATAAGTTTGTTGAGCCATGTTTATAAACTCTATCTGACTATCATTGGCAACAGAATCACAAAGGATCTTTATTCCTGTCTCCCCGATTTTCAAGCGGCCTATTAACCTGGAAGGAACACAGTTGAACAGATTTTTGTCCTTAGCAAAAAAATGAAGTTTTAATAAACCATTATAAATCATTTTTATCGCTTTTACAAAAGCTTTCAATTTGGCCAATTTAAGACAAAACTTCTCTCAACAAAAATTATATTAATCTTCTAAAATCACTATGACAGATCACAGGTTTTTATAAAAACTGACTTTGGGTTTAGTCGCTCCGTAAACATAAAAAAAAGTACATCAAGCAAGGAGATATGCTTTCAGTAATTCTGTTCTGTGTTGCACTAGCTGTTGTTATGCTTAAGAGAGAAGAGACTTGTCAAAGCATTTTTTTTTGAAGAAGAAGAAGAAGTTGGAGAGGATTTGACCTCCTATAGAGGATTTGACCTCCTATAGAGGAGGTCAAATCCTCTCCAACTTCTCCTACACTGATGACATTGTTCTTGTTAATGAATGCACACATAAACCTCAAATTTTTTTTAATGTATTAGCAAAGAATGTAAAGGATACAGGATTAGAAATAAATCTAGAGAAGACAGAATGTATGTCTACAGTTAAATCACAGTTTTATCTAAAGACTATTCACAGTAAACCCATCAAACAAGTCACCAAATTCATTTATTTAGGACATAAACTTACTTTCTCCAGTGATCACGAGACTCCTAGTTTATCATACTACTGTTAATAATACTCATAATGATACTAATAGAATTGACCATAGCAATAAAATAGTACTATTATCTAAGAAATGAAATAAAATACTAAAAAGAATAGTAATAAATGAAACAACAATCATAATATTAGTAAAAGTAAAACAAATAATAATCATTATAATAATTACAACAGTAATACTGAGAATATTAAAAAAATAATAGTAATAGAACAAAATATATTACTACTACTACTACTAATGATAATAATAAATCAAAATAATGAAAAGTCTGAAGGATGTAAAAAAAATCAAAATCTAAAATAACTAAAAGTATTAGCAAACAAAAATCATCACCTACAACAGCAACAATGATGATGATAATGATGTTCAAGATGTGTAACAGAATAATCTTCAACTACCCTTGTACTTTGACAATTCTTAGGTTAAACTGCCTATGTTAAGAATGGCTTAATAAATAACCATCTGTTAATTGTCCATGGTGAACTAATAATGTTAGTATTTAGAACACTGTTCTTAACATGAATGAGGGAGAGTGCAATGTCAACTATTCTGTACTGTCACTTGACAAATTAATATATAAAATTAGAAAAGTGAAACTCTCCAAAAGTTATATTACAAATGAAGAAATTTATATCTGATGAAAATTATGGAAATAATATTCCAGTGTTATGAATGTTACCAAAATATACATAAAGACATTTACAGAATACAAATGAAATGATATAATGGCCCCCGGGTTCAGTATATCTTGCCGAACAAGACGGAAGGGGGAGACTCTTTTGAAACCCGGAAAATGTAAGATTGACAAACAAACAATGCATAAAAGCAACAAAAACACAAACACTTCCAAATAATATAAAAATCGGTTTAATAAAGATATAAAAAAAGATTAAATGAAAAGAATATATTCAAAATTATGGGGTTTGAGATATTTCTAAACATATAAACTGAGCAAAAGTCTTGGAAAGAGATTAACAGCGTAACTAGGAATTATGCAACCACAAGTCTGATAGAAGAAACAAAATTTACACTCACAGTTCTTTTTTTGTCTTTTTTTGTTTCTTTTTTTGTTTCTTTTTTTGTCTTCTCTTTGTTTCTTTTCTTTTTGTCTTTTTTTTCTTTTTTGTCTCCTCTTTTTTGTTTCTTCTTTGTCTTTTTTTGTTTTTTTTGTCTTTTTTGTTTCTTTTTTGTTTGTTTTTTTTGTCTTTTTTTTTCTTTTTTTGTTTCTTTTATTTGTCTTTTTTGTTTTTTTTGTCTTTTTTTTTCTTTTTTTGTCTTTGTTTTTTTTTGTATTTTTTTCTTTTTTGTCTTTTGTTTTTTGTATTTTTTTTGTCTCTTTTTTTCTTTTTTTGTCTCTTGTTTTTTGTCTTTTTTGTGTCTTTTTGTTTCTTTTGTCTTTTTTGTTTCTTTTGTCTTTTTTGTTTCTTTTGTCTTTTTTGTTTCTTTTTTGTCTTTTTTTGTTTTTTTGTCTTCTCTTCTTTGTTTCTTTTTTTTTGTTTTTTCTTTTTTGGTTCTTGTCTTTTTTTTTGTTTCTTTTTTGTCTTTTTTTGTTTTTGTCTTTTTTTTTGTCTTTTTTGTTTCTTTTTTGTCTTCTCATTTTTGTTTCTTTTTTGTCTTCTCATTTTTGTTTCTTTTTTGTCTTCTCTTTTGTTTTTTTTTCTTTGTTTTTTTTTGTCTTTTTTTTCTTTTTTGTCTTTTTTTGGTTCTTTTTTTGTCTTTTCTTTTTTTTTTGTTTTTTTTTTGTCTTTTTGTTTATTTTTTGTCTTTTTGTTTATTTTTTGTCTTTTCTTTTTGTTTCTTTTTTGCCTTTTTTGTTTCTTCTCTTTTTTGGTTCTTTTTTGTCTTCTCTTTTTTGGTTCTTTTTTGTCTTCTCTTTTGTCTTCTCTTTTTTGGTTCTTTTTTTGTCTTCTCTTTTGTCTTCTCTTTTTTGGTTCTTTTTTGTCTTCTCTTTTTTTGTTCTTTTTTGTCTTCTCTTTTTTTGTTCTTTTTTGTCTTTGTTCTTTTTTGTCTTTGTTCTTTTTTGTCTTTTTTGTTTCTTTTTTGTCTTTTTGTTCTTTTTTGTCTTTTTTGTTTCTTTTTTGTCTTTTTTGTTTCTTTTTTGTCTTTGTCTTTTTTGTCTTTGTCTTGTTTGTCTTTGTCTTGTTTGTTTTTGTCTTTTTTTGTTTCTTTTTTATCTTTTCTTTTTTTTATTCTTTTTCTTTTTTTTTATTCTTTTTCTTTTCACAACTTGTTAGCAATGTACTTAGTCCGAGAGAATCCTTTTGTGGGGAAAGAAAGTTTGAATAATCAATTCTGTTATTCTATTTTTCTTTTCTTATCCGCTTTTCATACCATATCTGTTGCTTGTTTTCGGTTTTCCAAAATAGTGTTTCTTTTTCCTTTTTTTTTTTTTTTTTTTTTTTTTTTTAAATTTTATTTGAGTCGTCTCCTCTTCCACATGTAGAGAGGCATTATTCCGGATCGACGGTCAAAGCAAAAAGAAGTGAAGAGGCCGGAATTCGAGTCCTAAAAGAAATGGGGAGGAAAGGAGGGAGTTTCACTTTCTGCCTTCTCCTTCTCTGCTTTGCATTCCGATCTAAAAATAGATTTGAAAAATTCTCTTTCTTCACCTCTTGGTTGATGAAATATCTGATGGTTGAATCCTTGGCTTTTGAGACTGGATCACAGTTATAGTATCTGTTTTGCTGCTATACATTACAAGTTGACTTTTTTCTTTGTAGATAATTATTTTATCAACTTGCATGAAAAGAGCTATGTAAAAGATGCTTAAAACAGTTTGAATTATGCAAATACCATCAGTAGTTCAAACGTTGTGAGAATTTTAAGTGCCAAAATTTATGCTTTTCTATGGACATTTTTCTTTAGAGAAAGTGGGCTTAATTACGGAACTCAACATTTCAAGAAATTTGGTAATTTTGCCACCATTTATTTTTTTTCAAGCTATTCTCATGAAACTTGGCACTCTTATGTAAAATTGTGTGCTCTTTCTGATCATGCAATCAAATCTGATGTATCTCTTTACCGTAAGCCATGAATTATAAATTCAGATGTACAAATTTCATTTTTTTTAAACAGTGGGTGTCTGTTCATGAACAAAACTAAGTATTATAGTGGTATTTAAATATAGCTTTATTGAGAGCAGGCAGAGCTTAATCTGAGTGTAGCCATTGAATGCTTAAAGAGCATTCATGGCCGGTATTTACTACTCCCCTCAAAGAAAAAAATATTGAGTAGATATGAATTAATCTCAGAAATAAATAAAAAAAATTTTCATATAGATTTTGGATTTCTGTAAAAGATGGAAATTCCCATGGGACGAGTCCAATTTTCAATTTTGTAAATCCTCTATCTGGCCCAAAATATACCCCTAGTTTCTGAGACTCGACCATAAATCATACTCTACATGAATCCTTGATGTAGCTATCACAGTACCAGGATACCAGGAATCCTGATAAGCAACAACTATATATTCACCAGTTGATCGTAATTTTTGTTATTTCTATTCTGTTGTTTTACTGAAAATTCAACTATGTAAACAAAGAAATAAAACGGTAATTCTTTTTACCTTGTTTTCACCTTAACATTTAAAATGATTACTTTTATATATTTTAGGGTATGCTGGAAACGAATATTGCGTTTAAATTTTCTGCAAATAAGTAGTTTTCCGGATATTAAGCAATGTCATTTCTTATATTATCGCTGGTGGCCATCTTGGTATGCGCTAATGTGCAAATGTAACCCTGAGAAACTATGTGCAAACGCATGGACCAAGATGGCCATCAGCCATAACATAAGAAATGACATTGCTTAATATCCGGAAAGCTATTTATTTGCGGAAAATTTAAATGCAATATTCGTTTTCAGCATACCCAAAAACCTTAAAAGATAGTCATTTTAAAGAAAAATGTTAAGGTGGAAACAAGGTAAAAATTTACAAAATGCATTACACTGAAATTCTTTATCGAACCACCTAATTGTTATTATTTAGATATCTTCAGTTAATAAAAAAGACGGGTTTGTTTTACAGATTCAAAAAAATGGTCTTGACAATGAGTTAAAAATAAATTCAAGTTTCATGATATATTTTATTTAATTGTCAGGTGTAAGTACAGAATAGTTAACAAAACACCCTTCCATCCCCATAAGAATGGGTTTCTAAATAATGTTACTCCAGCATGGTAGCATAAGTGCACAAGTACTTTATATTTGTTATATATTTGTTTTGTTTTTGGTTTGTTTTTTTACCATTAAAAAGCAAACTATGTACTTAGTACATTTTGTTGTTTTTTAACGCTTTTAGTACATGTGTACTAAAAACGTTAAAAACAAAAAAATAGTATTGTTTGGAAATCAAATTTGAAAAACTTGAAAATAATTTTTTTAAATTGACAAACTCAGAATAAAAATGAAACTTTTTTTCTGCTTTCGTTTTGAAAGCAGAAAAAACAGTTTTCTATTTTTAAGAGAATGCAAACTCGTTAATATTCTGACAGCGATGGTTAATGCATAGCTAACCATCGCTGTCATGGTTTCCCTTTAAGCGGATTTGAATGTCTATAAAAGATAACATTTTAAAGAAATTTCCGCACAATTAATAATTATCAAATATTTACATATACGTGAAAATAATTCTGAAACTATTATCTATATGAAAGTAGATATATACCAATTTATCTTATAAATTTTGAAATATTCCTTGTCAACTTTGCTCGGCCGTAACTTTGCTTACTGTGGTCGTAAAAATAAAAATCAAAGTTCAGTAGAGATGGACTTCTATGTTTATATAGCCTGTAAAATTTCAGCCATATCCAATCAAATTTAATTCCGCGCATATGTCTCCAAACATAATGTATGAAATGTAAACATTGAAAAAATAGTTTCCCTTTTTGTTTTCATCATTTTTTACCATTCATTTTTAACTTGGAGCATAAAAACATTGAACGCATAAAAGAAAAATAAATTAACATCATTGGAATGCTTATTCTATTCTCTTTCCATCGATGTAATTTTTTTTAAAATTGACCAACAAATTAAAAGCATATGACTTGTTGAAGCACATTAGGTATGTAATATTGCCGATGTCCACGAAAATACAGCATACGCTTGTAATGCTATATACTTCACTTTTTTTGTCCTCGGTCAGTGGAAGAGAATTCCTTCACAACAGTGGCCCTATCGGTAGGGCATTAGAATACGCCGACTGTCCCCCTGCAGAGGGTAAAAGTCCCTCAATGGGGCTACCTGTTGGCCATGTGTGGCAGCCCGTGATGCCTAGGAAAAGGATCCTGGTGGCTGAGCAACTGATGCCTAGGGAAAATAAAGGTATCAGTTGCAACACTCCACTTTGGCCTTGTACTAGGCTAGACAGGCGGTCGGAGAGGCCCGATCCGATCAATCGGCTAGTCATGTCAAGTCCTAACACTTACACTGAAAATGTCTATTATAACGTTTTAAAAAAAAATAAATAAATAAACAAATTTAATCTAAAGATAATACAACATCTTATTACTACAAACATAGATAAACTAGGTAAGTGTTAGGAGGCAATCAATTGATGAGACAAAACCACACAACTGCTCCCTAACCAATGTTTCTATCAAACTGGGAAAGAAGAAACTAAAGGAGGAAACATGATGGAACAAACTCAATCAATTGAGTATATCTCTTTTGTATCCCTGGGATGAAAGGGCGAATGGGTTTCCCCTAGTGTTGGGACGATTCCTAATTTTTATACGATTCCGATTCCGATTCCAGGAAAATATTGATTAACGATTCTGATACCAAGTCCGATTCCGATTCCTAGGGAATTATTGTTTTGAAATATACCAGGTAGTTTTATGCTTATGGTCGGGTAGTTCCCAAATATGTTCTCTAACTTTGGAAGAGATATTTTATGCCTACACAGTCGTGTTTTGGTTTAAATAAAATTATTATATAGTAAACTAAACGGAAAAATTAGCAAAATTTATTTTAGAGAAAATTTATTTTACTTAATTGGAATACAAAAAAAAACCAAAGAAAATAGAATTAATCCTTCAGAGCAAAAACAAATAAAATAGAATTTATATAACAGAACAAAAACAAGAAAATTAGAGAATAAATTAACAAAATTCATTATTTTGGTCCTCATAATAAACAGATTTAATGAATTAAATAAAAAAAATATTGCGGAAGAGAAAGAAAATATATACTAATTAAATATAAAAAAAGATAAATATTTAATTTAATAATTTATAAATGAACGTGCATAATTCACAAAGTGTAGTTAACACCTATTGTTTTTTCTTACTTTTTCATTGCTTTTACACGTTGTTTCTAACGTGAAGAATAAGTTTAGCCAAACTAATTTTGAAATAGGGTATATCAAAGGAACACATATAAAAACGATACCACTATAAAAACAAATGAAATACTAGATAAAATTGAGCAAAAATAATTACCAAAATTACAGAAAAAGATAAAAGAAAAACAAAACAAAAAATGGTGAAGTTTGTTGAGTGAAATGAATTATTGAAAGAAAATTAATTGAACTAATAGAAATGTTAAAAAAAAAATGTCACATTTCAATATTTTTTTAATAATTAAATTCTCAGGGTTGTCGAAATTAAAACTTAAGTGATTTTTTTTTTTATTAGACTTCTTTCGAAGCTTGTTACCTTGAAAAATACATTTTAAACCCTGTTTTTTTTAAATAAATTGAAAATAAAACGCAATTAAAAAAAATTAATTGATAATTGAAACTTTAAAAACATATTAAACATTGAAAAATTACTTATCTCACAAATTAATGTCCAATAAAGTAGATCCAGTCTTCATACAGGAATTCGGTTATAATAAATATATCTTTCCCAAACCTTAAAAATTAAATTTTTTTTCTTTTTTTTTTTTTCTTTTTTTTTTTGAGAGAGAGTTCTTTAAAATCGCCGGGGAATGCCGCCTTAAATTTTAAAGAAGTAAATTTTAGGAGTTTAGTGCCTTTCAAAGACGATTATCATAATTTATTATCATCATTTAATTTCCTTTTTTCCTCTCCCCCCCCCACACCTTTCCACGTGGTTCAGTAGTTAACCAGTGCTCCTGTTGCTGTCAGTCAGCTATCTTTTAATTTCTAGTTAAAAGAATTTTTCATGAAATAGAATCAGCATTTTAAAAAATTATTTTTTTAGTTGTATATATTGTATTTACTCTTTGAAGTGTAGGAGGGTTAAAAAAATTGGTGACACCTAGATGGTGACTTAGGCAAAAAAAAAAAAAAAGACACTGCGATTTCGACCCTCACTAATAAAACTGCTCTGAGTGACTAGTTGGTAATTTTGCTAAGTCGTGGACCAAAGAGTTAAAAAAAAGATTTCAAGAAATTCAACGAATTTTCATTTGGTCCAAATTTCAAAATTTTGCGAAATAATACAACGTGATCAATTTCATTTTAGAGATATTTCTTTCAAAAGCCTTCTTTGAAAAAAAGAAAAAAAAGTATATTGTTCTATTAAACCTTTTACTGTTTAAATAATTTGACTTTGCTCGTTTTATTTTAAGAAAATATAAGTTGAAAAAGCATTTTCATTCAGTATTAGAATATTTGTTAGTAAAAAAAAACAGTCACCAAAAAGATAAGCGTATTTTTTTAAATTTTTACTCGCAATATAGAGCCCTGCATACTTCTTTTCAAGTTAACTCTTTTGTAGTTTTGATTACAATAGATCTGAATGAATGAATCTTGTAAGGGAGGGGGCACTAAGCATTGCCCTGTTAGTAATGAATTTCTTTGGTTTCTTTTTATAACATGCTACATTTCTCTCTTGCGGTTAGAAATATCAGGACATTTTTTTCTTTTTTTCAACATCAGACTAAAAGAATCGTAATGAAGGAATCGGAAAATTAAGGTATTTTTTAACGATGCGATTCCGATTCCGATACCTCCCAAAATACACGATTCTTACGATTAACGATTCCGATTCCGATTAATCGTCCCACCACTAGTTTCCCCCCTAACATCTTCCAATTTCGGGCTTCGTGGAGGGTGAGGAGCAAAAGAGATGAAAATCTAAACAAACTTCCATGGATATAATAAACCCAAACAAAAAACCCAGAAACCAAAAAAATAAAACAAAATCGAAAAGAACCCACTCTGACATAACCAGCTCAGACAGTGAGCAAGAATATGAAATAATTGATAAAGAAAAATACCCAAGATATATAGTAGTCGAAACCTTAGAAGGAAAAAAGATCAGCGATCTGTCTCCATTCTTAATTGAAAAATACTGTCTCAAAACAGCAACCCAAAAACAGCAAAAAAAAAAAAATGAAAAATGGCAATCTACTTGTCACAGTAGACAACTATAAAGACGCAAAAAACATCTTAGAGATGGAAAAAATTCCATATCTATAAATGCAAAAGCTTTGCCCATGAAAGATTAAACACATCAAAAGGTGTCATAAAAAGCCATGAATTAACCTTGGCTACAGCAGAAGAAATAGAAAATGCCCTATTCTAAGGGAGTAATCGATCATGTTCGAATAAACATAGAAAGGAATGGTCAAACCATACCTACAAAAACCTACGTACTAACATTCAATACATCAAAAATTCCCAAAGAAATAAAAATCGGATATACAATAGAAAAAGTAGATCAATATATACCAGCCCCTCTGAGATGTTTCAAGTGTCATAAATATGGACATAACGGAGAAACAGGCAAAGAACAGAAAATATGTGGAAAATGTGGCTTAAAAGAACCTAACCATACTGAAAGTGAATGCCCCAACGAAACAAAATGCCCAAATTGCCAAGAAAAACACTCAGCATACTCTAAAATATGCAAAATCTTCAAAAAAGAAATAGTTGAAATAAAATACAAACAAAACGTATCCTTTCCTGAAGCAAGGAAAATAGCAAGCTCTTGAGAAAAAATAAACACTTACGAAGACATTACAAAAATTTAAAACCAAACAAACCAAACCCACTACCAAGACCTACTTAAACTAATCTCTGAACTCAAAAATCTAATTGAAACTTTAAAAACTAATCAAAACGAAAACAACAAGAAACAAATACCAGTATCTTCTAAAACTCAGCTAAATGATCTAAAACAAGTCCCAAAGAACAAAACAGAACCCGAACAACAAAAACCACAAATAAACCGTGAAAGATCCAAATCACGAACAAGGACAAAAGCAGAAGATAAACACACAATATCTGGAAAGATGGAAACAGAACGGGAAAATACAAATCCTCTTTCCAAAAACAAACAAAAAACAGAAATAATATTAATCGAAAACGAAAATAAATTTGAATTGATTGAAATCAAGAGTCACAGAAATAAATCTAGCTCCAAAAACAGAACTGACCAGGAAGAGAAAATGGAGACTGAGGTACCAAGCAGCTCAAGTAAACACAAAACAAAAACCACTCAAAACACAACAAATCAATAGAATACTAGATATAAAAACCAAACGGATGAAAAAAAACAACAACAAAAAAAAAAACTTATTTATACAAATGAATAAAAAACATCATAGTGGAACTGCAGAGGCATAAAACCAAACTACGAAGAAATCAAACCTATAATAGCACAATATAACCCCAGCATAATTGGCCTACAGAAAATGCTTCTAAAAGAAACGGACACCATCAGCTTCAAAGGATACCACATTTATAACCAAACAAATAGATTACAAACAGATAATCGACCAATAGGTGGCACCTCAATTATAATAAAAAAACAGACACCACATATAAAATTGCCACTCCAAACAAACCTTCAAACAATAGCAATTAAAGCTACATTCCACCGACCAACAACTATTTATTCAATCTACATTCCACCTAAATATAAACTAAATAAAACCGAAATTGAAGATCTGATAACACAACTCCCCACACCTTTTATATTAATGGGGGACTTCAACGCCCATAGCAAAATGTGGGGATGTGAGAATATTAACCAAACTGGGAAAATCATTGAATCATTACTGGAATTACCCGAAATAGCTATATTTAACGACAAAACACGCACATACCTTCACCCAGGCACAGGAACGACATCAGCTATTGACCTAACACTATGCTCCCCCACAATATTTATGGACTTCCAATGGGAGGTACATAACGACCAGTGTGGCAGCAATCACTTCCCAATTTTTCTCAAAACCCAAAAACCTGCAACAGAAGAAACAAAACCAAAATGGCAAATCTATAAAGCTAACTGGACTGAATTTGCAAACTTTGTACAAACTTAATTAACCAAGAAATAGTTAACAAACCAGATCCTATGTTAGCTTTCACCAATATCCTAAACGAAATAGCAATCAAGACAATCCCAAAATCTTCCAGTAAACCACACTCAAAATCAACGCCATGGTTCACAACAATAATCAACAGGAAAAAATCCTAAAACACTTCAAACAACATCCTACAAAACCCAACCTCCAAAAATACCTACAAGCACGAGCAAAAGTGCGCTATATTATAAAAAAAAAAAAAAAAAGCAAAAAAGAAACCTGGCAAAACTATATTTCCAAATTGAACAATAACACGCCATCAAAAAAAACATGGGAAATAATAAGAAAAATAACTGGAAAAAAACTTGGAACACCAATAAATAATATAAGTACACCAAATGGTAGACAAATTATAGACAAAAAAGAAATAGCAAACATAATCGCAAATGAATTCAGGCAAAACTCATCATCCAACCACTACTCCCCCAAATTCCAAAAATATAAAAACAACGTAGAAAAAGAAAAACTCAACTTCACATCCAGTAACAAAGAATATTATAACATCTCTTTCACTATAACAGAATTAAAAAATGCAATTCATAAAAGTAAAAATGCAGCTACCGGTCCAGACGACATCCACTATCAATTTCTAAAACACATGCCAGACACATCTCTCAACATTCTCTTACAGATAATTAACAAAATATGGTGGACTAACAATTTCCCAAAACACTGGCTCGAATCCAATATCATCCCAATTCCTAAAACAGGAAAAGATTACTCCAACCTTACCAATTATCGTCCCATCACCCTAACAAGTTGTATATGCAAAACAACAGAAAGGATGGTCAATACAAGACTAATGTGGCATTTAGAAAAATATAACCTCATCTCTACACACCAAAGCGGATTTAGACAAAATCAAGGAACTAACGACCAACTTATTCGACTAGAAACATATATTTGTAACGGTCTAATAAGAAACCGTCACGTGGTCTCAATCTTTTTTGATATTGAAAAAGCGTATGACACCACGTGGAGGTACGGAATCTTGAAAGATATTCATAATATGGGGATCAGAGGAAACCTAGCGAAATTAATCCAAGAATTCCTATCCCACAGAACATTTAAAGTATGCTTAGGAAATATAACATCAGATCAATACACACAAAAAACAGGGGTACCACAGGGTAGTGTACTATCTGCCACCCTTTTTCTAATGAAAATCAACGGTATAATCGAAAATGTTAACATGGGATTCGAAAAAACATTATTTGTTGATGACTTTTCAATAACTTGCTCATCACCAACTATCGAAAGACAAATGCAACATTGGATTAACCAAAATGGATTCAAAATGTCCAAAAGCAAAACCACATGTATCCACTTTTGTAAGAAATGAAAATACCACCTTGACCCACAGTTCAAACTAGAGGGCAACTAATACCAGTAGTGCAACATACCAAATTTGTAGGGATCATTTTTGATGATAAACTAAACTTCAAGGAGCACATTAACAAATTAAAACAAAAATGCTTAAAAGCAATAAATATCTTAAAAATAGTATTAAAACTAGACTGGGGAGCAGATCAAGCTACAATGCTCAAAATATACCGCTCACATATCAGATCTAAACTGGACTATGGTTGTGCCATATACAGCTCTACTTACAAATCCTACAAAAACAAACTACTAACAATACAGAATCAAAGTTTAAGACTTAGCCTTGGAGCCTATCGAACTTCACCAATGGAAAGCCTGCATGTAGAAGCCCAAGAACTACCCCTGCATTTAAGATGGGAAAAACTAGCGTTACAATACGCAACAAAACTACAAAGCAACCCCGAAAACACAACATACAAAACTACCTTCAACCCACAATGTACAAACTTTTATTCAGGGAAACCAAAAAGTATACCTTCCTTTTGGACTCAGAATTAAAGAAATAATGCATCAAATCAATGAAAACCCCGACAATATAATTACTCAAAAAATAAACAACAGACCACCATGGACATTACACAAACCAAAAACCAACCTAACACTTACTACTTACAAGAAAAACATTACAAATAATATAACAGAAGCAACTTTGGAGAACTAAGAGAAAAATACGCAGAATATATAGAAATATACACCGATGGGTTTAAAACTATAAATGGAACAAGTGCAGCATGCACAGATGGACAAAATCAATATCAAATAAGACTGCCCAATGAGGCTTCAATATATACAGCCGAGCTGCAGGCCATCAAAATAGTTCTCAAACACATCAAAGACCTCACCGAACAAAAATTCATAATATATACAGACTCCCTATCCTGTATCATGGCCCTTGAAGAAAAATCTAAACACCCTTTTATCACAGAAATTACACAAGAATACAACGAAATAACTGAAAAAAACAATTAAAAAAATTATAATAGCCTGGATACCAAGCCATGACGGCATCCCAGGAAATGAAAAGGCAGACAAACTGGCTAAAGAAGCCACAAACCACCAAATGAAAAAAATTAAAATACCACACACAGACCTAAAAAGAAAAATCAACGAATATAGCTAATGTAAATGTCTCCTCTCATCACCTAGGACATAAGCTAACCAACCCTCTTCTCTATTGTTTCAGAATGTAGAGTGAACAGCATTCTTTAGTGGAACTTGGAGGACACACTCAGACTACATCAAGATCGTCAGTCTCCTCGCCCATTCCTCGTCGACTAGGGAAAGGTGTGCTACTCATCTAGAATATATACAAAACAAGTAGCAAGAGGAATGGAACAAATGCACTGCAAACAAATTGCACGAACATCAACCAATAATTAAAAATGAAAAACAAAGAATTTTTAAGGGAAGAAGAGAAGAAATTGTACTGAATCGAATACGAATTGGACATACAAAATTAACTCATTCCTACCTATCAAAGTGGAGGAAACACCAAATTGCACACTCTGCAACCAACAACTAACAATTAAACATCTACTGACGGAATGTAGAAAACACAAACACACTCTGAAGAAATATTTTAAAACAACAAACATTAGAAAAGTGTTCCAAGAAGTGGAGTCCCAACAAATCATAAACTATTTAAAAGAAACAAATGTATTCAAACTCCTATAAAATAAACAAGTAAAATTCATTTTAGAAAAACAAACCTCTTACAACTAAAACAATTTTTTTGGAAAACCTAAAGCATCTTGCTTCAAAAGATAAACTTTTCAAGAAGCTTAGAATATTTTTACAAGAAACTGAAAACTTATATCAACAAAACCTTTTTGGCATTAAATGACCATTAGAGATTGAAATGCCATTAAACAAACACTCTCACTCCTTCACAACTGAGAAAATTTCTATATCTGTCTACATCCAGAGTGCCCCCCTCCAGGGAGCTGGATCTCCCCACATCAAAGCTCCATTTTTTGTCCAACACTGCCCTCACATGGAAGCAAGTAAATAGAAAATAAATGTGGTTGCACATTTTCATTCCCTTAAACTGACTTTAATTTTAGGTTTTAAAAGAATAATGAATTAGTGGACTCTCACTCAGTTCAAAACAAATATTAATATTTAGCCTATTGCCAACGAATAGGGAGAAAATGTATAACGTTGAGGTGGCCATCTGTAACAAGATATATATATATTGAATGTGAAAAAATATATAATTATTTTCACAGCCAGACAACATTGCAGCTCGCAAGAGCCATGACAGCAAACAAATTGGAAGACTTGAGTTTCACTCTCATTTTGGGCTCATCAGTTAGACACATCCGAACAAAAGTTTGGATGTGTCTAACTGATGAGCCCAAAATGAGAGTGAAACTCAAGTCTTAGACTTCCAGTTTGTTGCTGTCATGGCTCTTGTGAGTTGCGACATTCTCTGGCTGTAGAAATATATAATGTTAACATTTTCCAGCTACATAAACAAAATGGAAAGTGACTGAAAGTGAAACAACTTATGAAAGCAGCACATTCTCAAGATATTTTATTTGTTAACTGTACTTTTGTTCAGTAAAGTGTTAGGTGAAATTACAGAATAATTTAAATACTGTTTCTTTTTGTCAAAATAAATAACAGAAAAATTTTTTGAATGAAATTGTTTTTATAAATCAATGGAAAAACAACCCTTAAAAAATGAATAAGATTATACAAATGCATATGATAAAATTTTGTACTTATGCAGAGAAAGTACCATGTAGAAATAGTGACGTCATTATTTAGAAACTCATTCTTAACATATAGAGGGGCATGTGTTTTGGTAACTCTTCTGTACTTTAACATAACAATTTACTAAACCAAACTTACCATAAAACTTGAAGCTAATCTGAAAATGCAATCACTAAAGTAGCATGGTCCCATCTCTGTATAAGCACTGTTAAGATAGTGTTCAGTATTTTCAGAAATCTTAAATTGTTTAGAAAGCAGGTTATTTTTAATACAAAAAAAGCATATAATTCATGCATATAATTATTTGACTTCAGTGAAAGAAGTGTTAGCTTGGAAATATAAAAACGTTTTGTAGTTGGTTTTGCCTTTATCGATTTGAAATCAACAACTAAAGAACAACTTTTGTTTTGGGGAGAATTTGCTGGTTAAGTATATATTTTGTACAAATGACAATAAGTAATACTGTTGTAACATATTACCTAAGTAAGCAAAGTGAAAGAGGAAAAAAATAGATTCAGTCTCTATACATATTAAATCGTTATAAAAATGAATAGCGAAAAGCATGGACAAAAAAATGTGAATAGGTGTCTTCTTTTTAAATGATAAAATGGAATGATTTCTTTTTTTTAAGATATGGTTTTATATTCTAAAAAAGTAAATTAGAAGTAGGACGTTCTGTAATATACCCACTGTGAATGTTTTCTATTTTTTTGTATTTGAAAAACAAACTCCTAATCTGAAGATTGACTGTTTCTACTATCTATGTTAAACTGTTGATAGCAGTGTATTCTGTTATTCCGTAGAACCAAGCAAGGCAAGGGAGCAGGCATTAATTTAAGTTTCTAGATTAGTATGTAGTAAATGACTGTCTAAGAAGGCAAATAATTTTTTCAGTGGCATGTATGTGATGTGATCCTTAGAAAGGGACATCGTTTGAAGTAGCTGAGCAAATTTTGTTTCAGTTCAAGTAGTAAATATTGGTATGACACAGCAGAGTTTATAGCATGAGGCTTGTGTACCTTCTGGCATCTCTTCCAGAATGTGTTTGACCAGCCAATCAAAGTATTGTAGAGGGAAAGATGTCTTTATATTCATTATGAAAAACAAATTAAAAACCCCAGTGATTTCAGGTTCTGAAAGATGTAAATTTAATAAGGATGAAATATTTGAAATATTAGTTATGTTGGAGTATGTATCTGAGAGAGTGAGGCAGCAATGGTATATTATAATATTTATTAGCAATACACATGAAAAAATTTAAATTGCTTAAAATATCTCATAGAAAGAGCTTGATCTAAAATTAAGGAAGTTATTTTTGCACCTCGCACATTTAGATATTTTTTCCTTCTTTAAGACCACATTTTGTCACATTTTTCATACTACTTTTCCAGCAAAATATTATATATTTGTTAAAATACAACATTAAATGATAAAATTTGCTATATAGATGTACTTTGTGCAAGGAATTTGAACATGGCACTGGGCATCTCCAGAAAGTAATGGTTTCTAAGTAATGTGAAGCAAATGCACATAAATATGTTGCAATACTATAAAAATTTCATTAAAAAAAGTTAGAGAAGTTAAAGTTGAATTGCAATGCATTTTATGTACAAGAAACTGAGACTTAATACTAGGACTGTTATAAATTAATATATTGCAAGATTTTTTTTTTTTTTTTTACATAGGCATCACCACATTATCAAGGCCAAGAGGCCACTCAAGGATAAGGGTTAAAGAATGTACAGTAGAAATTGGACAATATAGTAATCATTAGTAATGAAAATTTGGTAAATTTGATAACTTATATGGAACGGCTCATCAAGAACTTATTTACGTTAGACTTGAACACAACCATATTGTAGTCAGCCGGAAAGCAGGAAAATGGAAGACAATTCCACAGGCGTGCAGTTCTAAGAAAGAAGCTTTGTTCATGGAATCTACATTTAGGTTTAGGCACAGATAAAGAGTGGGGGGAATTATTGATAGTGTTTACAGCTAGACGAGTGTTTCTTGTGAAAGTTAGGCGAGGGGGGACCATAGACTGAAGCTCAGTCGAACACTTTCCATGAAAATAACGATACATCAGAGACAAACTCGCAACATCTCTTTTGTGAGATAGAGGTTGCAGGGAAGAGAAAAGGACATCTCCTACGAGGCTACGAAGTCTATTTTGAACTCTATCTAGGCAGGACAAGTCCTTTCTAGCAGCTCCTGCCCAGATGTGCCAACAGTATTCCATCCTTGGACGTACCTGGCTCTTATATAGATAGAGAATTGCATCAGCAGTGATCGATCTACCGGATCGATAGAAAGATCCCACCATTTTTTCAGCGGCCTTGGCAACAGATTTGATGTATGTGTTCCATTTAAGATCAGGAGTAATGGTCAAGCCCAGAAGCTTGTCAAAACTTGAGGCCTCCTGAAGACGAGAGCCATTCATTTCAATTGATGCCAGATGTGGATCAGAATGTTGATGATGTAAAGAGAGAAGCTTGGTTTTAGATGCATTAAAAGTAACCAGCCACTCCTTTCCCCATTGTACTACGTGCTCAAGATCAGAGGAGAGAGAATTGGAGAGAACTTGGTCGTTTACTGTCTTAGATGTGCTACCATAAATGGTAGTGTCATCAGCATAAATGTCTATGAATGATGTAAGGATGTGATTTGGACGATCATTAATGTAGATCAGGAAAAGAGTTGAGACCAGGATGGACCCCTGAGGGACACCGGCATTAATACTGTGAGCTTCTGATTTTTGCCCCTCAACTACTACTCTTATGAACCTATCAGAAAGAAATGATTTAATAATTGAGAAGACATTTCCAGCTATACCATAGCTACAGATCTTATGAAGTTAACCTTTATGCCATACCCTATCAAAGGCCTTAGATATGTCAAGAGCAATTGACCTAGAAAGGTTGCCTCCGTCGAGAGATTTGCTAATCCTATGAGATATAACTGTAAGCACATCTGCTGTAGATCTAGCAGAATGGAAACCATATTGAGTGTCACTAAGAAGGTTATTTTTGTTGAGATGGTTGATTACTTCTGTATTTAACACAGATTTTTGGTATTATTGTAGACTAACACCTGCTGATTCCCTCCCCCTCACCCATTTTTTTTAAACAATTACATATAAATGCACTAATAAACTTGGCAGGACTAAAAATAAAATACAATATAATCTTACATTTTAGAGCTATTGTAGCCATTCAGTTAACCATTTTCTTTTTCTATGAGAAATAAATCCTGAGGTGTTTTTTTTTTTTTTTCTTAAGACAATTATGTGTGTTTTTGGTGATAGGTCTAAGGGCAATTACGTGTGAACACCCTGAAAACTTGTCAGAAAGAAAAAAACAAAAAACAATTATTTTAGGGGGAAGAATTTTGATTATGTGTGATTTTAAAACAATTTGTATGATAGGGGCTTTCCACTTGGAATTAGGGTTAGCAGTTATTAAAAGGGTTTTTATTTTGAAGTGGGTGCTATTTGGACTTAGGATTAATGATAGGGTTAAAGGGGATTTTTGCAGGGTGGGATTTAAGGTACGACAGATTCAAGGGAGGTACTTTTAGGAGGTGGGCTCAAACCTAGATTTAGAAGTAGTATATATATATATAGTGCTTACGAAAAGAAAGTCTGCACTTGTAATTTTTTTTAAAACTGCAAATTTAAGCTAAATTTAATGTAACTGTTTAAACAACCTATACCTCATTTGATTCGCCTTTTATTGCTCTATAATTTTACCTGCGCCACGACTTTCTCTTAGTGATCGTCAGGACCTCATTTATCACCACCTTTCTGGTTTATCCAATCGAGAAATCAGTTGCAGATTGTAATGTGATGAGAAAACGGTACGAAAGACTGTGCAAAAGCACCAAAACACAGGCAGTGTTTGTGATGCCCCTAAATCTGGTCGTACTATAGTTACTTCTAACGGGGAAGACAATGCTATCAAGATCCGCAGTCTAAGAAACAGATTTAAAATGGCTCTCCAAATCCAACAACAGTACAATCTTGTTAAAAAGTGGTCTCTTTCTACTGTCAAGAACAGATTAAAGGAATTTAATTTGCGAGGATATATTGCAAGATGCAAACCAATGATTTCTGTAAAGAACAGAAAGCGCCATCTGGACTTCATCAGATGCAATGAAGATCATGGCTCTTCATATTGGTCAAAAGTGCTTTTTAGCAGAAGAATTTAATCTTAGGTGCTCAGTTTCAACGCTTGCAAGGTGGTGGAGGTTCAGTTTTTGTGTTGGGCATTATTAGTACTAATGGTCCAGGGCTTATAGTTTGCTTGCAAGGTCAATTTAATTCAACCAAGTACATTAATATGTTAACTGAGCATTTTCTACCCTACTTTGGTCAGAATTTGGATAGCAAAACCCGTCCTCTCATGACTAGATCGGTTCTACGTATGCGTCAGACATCATAACCTGATTTAGTTTAAATATTTGAAGAACTGACACAATTTCATGTGCGTCGTGTTAGAGCGTTGGGTCATTATTTAAACATTTTGGGTTCGAATCGTGGTGCGAGATGTCTTCTTTTTTTTTTATTTTTTTTTTATTTTAATATTGAAG
Organism: Euprymna scolopes; assembly: GCF_053919585.1. NCBI lineage: Eukaryota > Metazoa > Mollusca > Cephalopoda > Sepiida > Sepiolidae > Euprymna > Euprymna scolopes. The sequence continues at coordinate 108,314,635 of NC_136497.1, read as the reverse complement.
CAGGGTTATTTAAGCCATTTTTCACTTAACGTTCATTTTTCTGGGTTTTTTTTTGTTTTTGTTTTTTTACTTCGCTTATTCTTAGGTTTTCATTAACACCCCCAACCGACCACACACACCCAAAAACACCCAGGTACCCACCGATTTTTTTTTTAATTTTAATATTATGTTACGGGTGCGGTGGCTAATCACAACGCCGTAACACAGTATTTGCTATCGTAAGGAAGAGTAGGGACAAAGGTTTTGAGGGAGAGAGATAAAAATACAAGAAGCAGATATTTTATATAAAAATAGGGAATTTATTAAAGACACAAAACATACCAAAACAAGATAGGCTGGCAGAAATATTTATGCAAGTAGTATTTAAACAGGACAAAAGGGGATGAACACAATATTAAAATATGAGGGAAAAAGGGTAACAAGAGGAAGGTAATTATAGTGGGGAAAACTAGGCACAGCAATAATCTATTCTCGGAACTTAATACATAATATGATATTCAATACGTTTGGTCAAATGATAAACAAAAATACTTTACCCTCCGTCGTATTAATAGGGATGACCAAGTTGGGTAGTAGGTGGATTCTGGTGATAGTGGGTTGAGGTTAAAGCTCTTACACGCCTTTGAACAAATCCGCCGGGGAGAAAGGCTGCCTGTGGAAGCTACTAGCTCACTCTTTCTCACTCACGTTAGGCTGTTACTCCCAGCCTTTTATATTCATAAGGGAGTGTATATCTCTTAGACCTCTTTTTCTTTCCTTTCTTTTCTTCTTCTTCCTAACCTTTCCTAATTCTATTTTTAGGGATGGGGACAACCTGAATGACCGTAGGTTCTGTACCCAGTCCATTCAAGGTCCAAATTAATACTACGTCTCTTGTTACACTTCCCCCCCCTCAGAGTAAAAGTTTTGAGTTACAAATGAAAAACTTTTACAACAACAATAAAGGCAAAAATATATCAGTAGTTACATAGTTTTGAGTTACAAATGAAAAACTTTTACAACAACAACAAAAAGCAAAAAATATATTAGTAGTTACGTACACATGATTTTAAGGCAATCAGTTCCAACAATATTCTGTAAAATAATAAGTCGGCAAAGGAGAATGCATTTGTAACATTATACTCTAGATAATGCGTCTGCAATAATATTGTTTTTTCCTTTAATGTGTTTGATGGTAATGTTGTATTCTTGTAGGAGAAGGCTCCATCTTGTCAGTTTCTGATTTTTGTTTTGCATCTTTGCAAGGAAAGTTAATGGATTATGGTCGGTAAAGACCAGAACAGGGTACATGGTGACGCTGAGATAGAAGTCGAAGTGTTGTAGTGTCGTCAATAATGATAAACATTCCTTTTCAATGGTTGAATAGTTCTTTTGGTGAGTGTTCAACTTTTTGGAGAAGTACCCAATTGCTCGGTCGATACCTTCATCATCCTCTTGGGTTAAGATACCACCCATTCCGACATCACTGGCATCAATTTGTAGTTTGAATTGTTTTGTAAAAACTGGTGTTGCGAGAGCTGGGCCCTCCATGAGTGTTGATTTTATTTTGTTGAAAGCCGCATCACAGGTCTCACTCCATTTGTATTTTACATCCTTTTTAAGGAGGTCCGTGAGAGGACCTGCTATAGATGAGAAATTTTTACAAAATTTCCGATAAAATCCTGCCATACCGAGAAATCTCATTAATTGTTTCTTGTTGGTTGGAATAGGATACTCGAGAATGGCATCCACATTTGCGGTGATGGGTTTAACTTGTCCTTGGCCCACAGTATGGCCTAAATAATTTAATTTTGCATGACAAAATTCACTTTTGGTGAAGTTCACAGACAGGTTTGCCTCTTCTAGCTTACGGAAGAGTTGCCTTATGATGTGTAAATGTTCGTTCCAAGTCATACTGTACACGATTACATCATCAATGTATACATCACATCCTTGAATATCTTGTAGGAGGGAATGCATCATCCTTTGAAATGTTGCTGGTGCGTTTTTCATTCCGAATGCCATAACCTTGTATTGGTATAGTCCATCGGGAGTCACGAATGCTGAAATTTCCTTAGCGTTATCGGTTAAAGGTACTTGCCAATAACCTTTCATCAAGTCAAATTTACTGACATATTTTGATTTGCCAACTTTGTCGATACAATCATCAATTCTGGGAATCGGGTATGAATCACTTTTGGTTACTGCATTCACTTTCCGAAAGTCGGTAACAAATCTGTAGGTGCCATCGCCTTTTGGTACAAGTATACAGGGAGAACTCCACTGACTGTTGCTTGGTTCAATAATATCATTTTCCAGCATATACTTGATCTCTACCCTCAACTGTTGAAGCTTGATGGGGTTGACTCTGTAAAAGTGTTGTTTGATGGGTTTTTCGTCTCCCACTATGACGTCGTGTACTGCAAAGGTAGTTTTACTAGGGACATCAGGAAAAAGATCTTTGAAATCACTGACCAAACCACACATTTCCTTTTTATTCTCATTTGACAAATGTTCAAATTTTTTATTTAAATTAGCTAGTATTTCCGAGTTTTTTAGATGACTACTCTGTCCCATTTCCTCCTCTCTGACAATTGTATTTTCATCGTTATTTAAAACATTTTCAGATGAGGTTATTTTTGTAATATTAGTTACTGTTGTAACTGGTTTACCCATATCTAACACATTTCTGTCAACGTATCCTTTTAGCATATTAATGTGACAAACTCTTCTCCTTTTTCTTCGATCTGGGGTGTGGATGATATAATTTACATCATTTATTTTTTTCTCTATTTCATATGGGCCAAAATATCTTGCTTGTAGGGGATTATGTGGGATGGGTAAAAATATTAAAACTTTGTCCCCACTTTCGAAGGTACGATTTTTACTATTTTTATCAAATATAGCCTTCATTCGTTTTTGGGAGTTTTTCAAATTTTCTTGCGCTATTTTCATGGCCCCGTGTAATTTCTCTTTAAAATTTGATACATAATCTAAGAGATGTAATTCATTTTTTTCCGTTAGCCATTTCTCTTTTAATAGCTTTAAAGGTCCCCTCACAGTATGTCCGAACACAAGTTCGAAGGGGCTAAATCCTAAAGAGTCTTGTACAGCTTCTCTAGCAGCAAATAAAACAAAATGGACGCTTTCGTCCCAATCTCTATTATATTGGTAACAAAATTTTTTCATCATGGACTTCAGGGTTTGATGAAAACGCTCGAGAGCTCCCTGTGATTCGGGGTGATAAACACTGGATTTGTGTTGTTTAATATCCATCTCATTCATTATTTGTTGAAATAGACCAGACATAAAGTTTGTGCCTTGGTCTGATTGAATGGCTGAAGGAATTCCAACTAAACAGAAAATTTTAGTTAAAGCCTTTACTATAGTCTTAGCTTTAATATTTCTTAACGGAACAGCTTCTGGGAAACGAGTCGACGTACACATAATCGTCAGTAAATATTGGTTTCCCATTTTTGTTTTAGGGAGTGGCCCAACACAATCCACTAGTACTCTACTAAAGGGTTCTTCGAATGCTGGTATAGGTCTGAGTGGTACGGGCAAATCTTTTGATTAGGTTTTCCGACTATCTGGCATGTGTGACACGAGTTACAAAAATTTACCACATCACGCTTAAGTTTTGGCCAGTAAAAATGGTTTAGAATTTTTTCATAGGTTTTATTTATTCCTAAATGACCTGACATGGCGGTATCATGAGCTATTTTTAGTATTTCTTGTCTATAAACCTTTGGAACTACTATTTGACTTATTACCTTCCACTCCTCATCCACATTAGCATCTAGTGGACGCCATTTTCTCATTAAAATTCCATCGTTCATAAAAAAACACTCCCTAACTTCTTTTGTTTCCGTTTTTGGTAAGGCGTTATTTTTGAGGAGGCAAATTTCTGGGTCGTTCCCTTGTTCACTTATAAATTGGTCCCTAGTTAATTCGTCCGTTTTATTTTCTTCTGGGAGATTTAATTTTATTTTTTTACTCGTATTATTCTGTTGTTCTAACAGGTGGGATATGAAAGTTTCGTCAAGTCGTAATTCATCATTTGGTATCTCTAGGTGTTCCTTTTCTAGTCGTTGTTTTCTTGTGGTCGCTCTGGTAATAGCGCATTCCGGGTAAATGTCGATGCGTTCCTCCCCCACTGTTTTATGGTTTACTACTATCTGGTCACTGACAATGGGATCAGCTATTACTCTCCCTCCAGCTAAATCATTTCCTAGCAGCAGCGACACCCCCTGAATCGGTAATTTGGGTCGTACGCCCACGATAACTGGGCCAGTTATTAATTCCGATTTTAGGTTAATTTTGTGTAGGGGCGCTTTATTTATAGTCATTCCTACCCCTTGTAATAATACAATATCTCCGGTGAAGGTAGATTTCGATAATGGAAGCACGCCTTCTAATATTAAAGTTTGCGACGCGCCAGTATCCCGCAATATTTTAATCGGCTTGGCTTCTTCAGGGTCGTTAATATACACATAACCCTGGGATAAAAATGGCTCATATCTTTTCATGTATGAGTTTTTTTCTTTCTCGTCTCTCCCTAGCTTTGGAGAAGAAGACTGGTAAATATTATCGTTTCTCGTTTTGTGTGTAATAAAGGCATGTGGTTGAAACTTATTGTTTTCTTCCCTTTTCCTTTTTAAGATCCGACACTCAGATATAAAGTGGTTATCTTTCTTGCAATAAGAGCAGAATATTTTATTTTCTCTCGGAACGGGTGCGGGCGGGACCCTTTGATTATAATTTTTATTAAATACGTTAGGAACACGCGGCTCGGTTAACATTTTCTCTTCTGTACGAAGGTTTGACTGGTTTTTTGTTATTTTATTTCTTTCCCAACACCTGTGGGTTAAATTATATGTATCCGCCATTATAGCTGCCTCCTTAACGGTTTTAATTTCTCTTTCGTCAACTCGCATTTGAATTTCTTGTGGGGCGCATTGTTTAAATTCTTCGATGAGAATAAGTTGGCGTAAGCTATTATAGTCATTATTTACGTTTTTCGCTCTAACCCATCTATCGAAGAGGTCTTCTTTTTCTCTGGCAAATTCTACATACGTCTGCCGCTCAAATTTCCTATACTTCCGGAATTTCTGCCTATATGTTTCGGGTACTAACTCGTAAGCATTTAATATGGCGTTTTTTATTGTCTTATAATCCGCGGCATCTTCTAGACTAAGCGCAGAGTAAACCTCGGCGGCTCTTCCCACTAGCACGGTTTGTAATAAGGTTGGCCAGTACGCATACGGCCAATTTAAGTTTGCTGCGATTTTTTCGAAATGAGGGAAATATTTGTCTACTGTTTTTTCACAAAAACTAGGCACTAGTCTAACATTTTGTGCTGCGTGAAACGATGAAGCATTAGACTGTTGACTTCCATTACCCTGTAATTTAAGTCTTTCCAGCTCTATTCTCTCTTGCATTTTTAGTTTTTCCTTCTCTAGTTCTAACTGTAGTTGTCTCTCCTGCTGTCTCTCCTGTATTTCTAATTTCTTTAGTTCCAAGGTGAGTTGCATATTATTTTGTCCGTCTCCCTCGCTTACGGTAGCGGTTTCTAGAAGGTTGTTTTCTATTAATATTTTTTCTACGATACTTTTTATTTCGACCTTTTTCATATTCGGGTCTGTATCTATTTCGAAGAAATTCGCAATTTCTACTAATTCTGCTTTTCGTAGTTTCCTGACTTTTTCGCCCAGGTCGGCTAAACTTAAAAAATTCTCTACAGAAAAAGACATGATAATAGAAGAGCCCACTTAGTACGTCAAATGGTTATTATAATTTAATTTCTCTTTTTTCTAGTACTTTTGCGAGCGAGAGCCCTCCCAAATTATCTGCACAAATCCCTGACACGAGCCCCCAACTGTTACGGGTGCGGTGGCTAATCACAACGCCGTAACACAGTATTTGCTATCGTAAGGAAGAGTAGGGACAAAGGTTTTGAGGGAGAGAGATAAAAATACAAGAAGCAGATATTTTATATAAAAATAGGGAATTTATTAAAGACACAAAACATACCAAAACAAGATAGGCTGGCAGAAATATTTATGCAAGTAGTATTTAAACAGGACAAAAGGGGATGAACACAATATTAAAATATGAGGGAAAAAGGGTAACAAGAGGAAGGTAATTATAGTGGGGAAAACTAGGCACAGCAATAATCTATTCTCGGAACTTAATACATAATATGATATTCAATACGTTTGGTCAAATGATAAACAAAAATACTTTACCCTCCGTCGTATTAATAGGGATGACCAAGTTGGGTAGTAGGTGGATTCTGGTGATAGTGGGTTGAGGTTAAAGCTCTTACACGCCTTTGAACAAATCCGCCGGGGAGAAAGGCTGCCTGTGGAAGCTACTAGCTCACTCTTTCTCACTCACGTTAGGCTGTTACTCCCAGCCTTTTATATTCATAAGGGAGTGTATATCTCTTAGACCTCTTTTTCTTTCCTTTCTTTTCTTCTTCTTCCTAACCTTTCCTAATTCTATTTTTAGGGATGGGGACAACCTGAATGACCGTAGGTTCTGTACCCAGTCCATTCAAGGTCAAAATTAATACTACGTCTCTTGTTACAATTAAAACAGGTTTATTTAAGCCATTTTTCACATGTTTTTTTTTGGGGGGGGGGCGGTATTTTTCAGAAGTTTTAACGTTCGTTTTTCGGTTTTCTTTTTTGTTTTTGTTTTTCAGATTTAACATCGTTTGTTTGCCTTACGTTAGTTTTTTTTTTTGTGTTTTTTTTTTACTTTGCTTATTCTTATGTTTACGCTAGTTGAAAATAAAAATCAAATTCATTCAAAATTTGTGAACGATTTTTCAGCTTCAGCAAATTTTTTTTTTTTTAAATACTTAAATGCTTGATACTTTTCCAAAACGTTATGTTTTCTGTTAGTGACATCACTTGCGTTAAATAAACATTATTTTTGTCTTAATTCTTGTAAAGTTTCACACCCTTAATTTAAGTTTGCATATTTAAAAGTAATTTTAAGTTTAAAATCTAAGCCATAACATTTTCAAAAGCCAATAATTATGAACTGCAAATATGAGTGTCAAATGCCTTCTTTAAAAAAAAGAACTTCTTTAATCCCAGCTCTAACCCTAGGTATGAACGGCAAGCTTCCCACCAAACAAAATTTCATGTAGACATATAAGCGTCTAAAAAAAAAAAAAAAATAGATCCTTCCTTAAAAATGTACATGATTTATCTGTCATAAAAAAATTGGTTAACTGTCCTGAAACACATTGACATAGTGAATTATTTTACATTACATTTCTGAAACCAAAACCCCATTTGTTTTTGTTTTGTTTCTGCCAAGTTTTCAGGATGTTCACACATAATTTCCCTTGGTCCTAACCCAAAATCAGAGTGGCAAGTCTCCCCATTCTCCAATAATTGCACAAAGAATCTCTTAAAATTACACAGTCGTCTTAAAAAAAAAAAAAAAAAGCACAGGATTTATCTCCCAAAGAAAAAATGGTTTACTGCCCTAAAACGCTAGAATGGACCAAAATGAATAATTTTATATTAAATTCTAAAATAATTTTAAAGTTTTTCAGGATGTTCATGCGTAATTGCCTAAAAAGGTAGAATCATATTTTGAAGAAGTGTTCAGATCGGGGAAGTTGTAACGGATGGCGTTAATCTTCAATAATAATACTAAAGAAATATTGCAATATATTCATTTTTAAACAGTCCTAGATTTCTATTTCAATTTCTTGTACATAAAATGCATTACAATTCAACTTTGACTTCTCTATCTTTTCTTTTAATGGACAGGAATTGAAGCATATTTATGTGCATTTACTGTAGATTATTTAAAAATTATTAATTTCTTGAGAGTTTCAGTGGCATATTCTGATTCCTTGCACAAAACTACATTCATATGGCAAATTTTATTGCTTAATCATGTGTTTTAAGAAAGGTACAGCATTTTTACTGAAAAATTAGTGTAAAAAAAAAATGTGACGAAACACAAAGAGGGAAAACTATACAAGCATGTGAGGCACAAAAATAGTTATAACTTCCTTATTTTTAATTGGATTTTTTAAATTTAAAAAGATTCTTTCTTAGCTCATCAAGCTCTTTTTATGTATGACATTATTGAGATATTTATGCCCTTTAAATTTTTTCATGTGTATTACTTTTTGTTCCACCAATTATTTTTTAGGGTATTCACACATAATCACCTAAAAGAGTAGAATCTTATTTTTTTTTTTTTTATTAGCAGAAAGCCATTTTTACTACAATGACAATTTTTAAAAAAACTATTTCTTTAAGAATCAAACTGCATTTATTTTTTTAAAAAAAGTTGTTTTTTTTTTTAATTTATTTATTTTAAATAAACTTAAACTCATTAATTTCAAATGAAGCCAACAACAGCTGCTGCTTATGTTGTAATTATTACTATTACTACTAAAACTGTATACTGAAAATGTGTTATAATTTGAGAGGGAGACCTAAAATAAAACCAAGTCTTGATATTCTGAAAAACACAAAACCAAGTAATATGGTTATTTTTTAATTTTACAGTCAATTTCAGATTTTCATATTTCATCCATTTTTAATGCAACTAATAAGATGATAAATATACTGCATTCATGTCTGATTTGCTTTACTTTATCTTCAGACCAAATGATCAGAAAGTACATCTATTGATGTACATAATATTCAAATAGATTCTCTGTAACAGAATGAATGCCCAATGTAAATTTTTATTGTGGTTTAATATTTTTGCTTCATCAACAGGCAATATTACACGTACGTCACTGACACCCAGTGTAAGAGGGTTGGCACGCAGTGCTGGGTATTCTGGTAATTATGATTTATATTTTTTTCTTTGTCACATTTAAACTTTTGCTAAATTGAGCATGCATCCTTTTTTCAAGTCATAATCTAGAAATTGAACTGATGAATTTTTTTTTACTTTCCATCAATTAACATTAACATTTCTTATTAACATTTGTAAATGCAACAAAACCTTTGGTGATTGGGGGATGAGTAATATTTATAATTTATACCATTTAAAATTCAACATTTCACAAAAAGATTTGAAATTAATAATAGTCTTTAGTTCCTCAATTTGTTCAGGAAAACACTGAAACATAGATCCCACTAGGTTTTTAAACCTTTTTAAAAATCCACATAAGATTCATTATATATATAGGAATCAGTAAAGGGAGAAAATGAACGTATAAAAACTATATGCATAGATTTATTCAATTTTAATTGGGGGTTTTGAGTAAAAAAGGAACTCTTTATACCATGGTATTTTGAAGCCAATGCTTCTCATCAGAAGATGCTAGGTAACATAATGGGGATGCGATGTCTAGCAGTAGTTTCATTAGGAGCGAAATAATTATTGAGGTTGTTTGAGGGAGCTATATTGATATCTGTGGGAATTAGTGATTTGTTACTTTTTTTTTTTTTTTTTTTTTTTTTTTTTTTGCAAAATTTCAAATTTCCGAGTAATTTCAGTGTATATTTTTTTTTTTTGATTGATTGATTGAAAATTGTAAGACAACCAATGATTTATTTTGATTTTAAAACAGTCAGATTGTATCAGTTCGTCAGTGTACAACATGCTACTTGAAAGTTTTTATAAACAGTTGAAAATAGTTGACGATTGGTAGGCAAAATGAGAAAACGATGTAAGAATTTAACAACGCCCCCCCCCATTGTTACAAATAAATTTCTAAATAATGTTACGATTTAGATAACCATTTTTAACATGGGGAGGGCATGAGCTGTGTTTACTATTCTGTGTATTTTGAATGAAGTTAAAATTTTATTTTAATTATGAAAAATTGGTGGGTTATTAAATTGATTTGCTTTGCTGTAAACTAAAATCAAAACTGAGATGCAAATTATAATAATAACTAGCGGGGGGTACCTGGCGATCCCCGAGTGTTTTGAGGTAAATCAAAAGGGGGGGGTAAATAATTTAAAAAAATGTTTTGGTAGGTGAGTATGAGGATCGAACCCAAACCCTTGAGGCAAAGTTGGAAATTAAAGTGTGAAAAAAAAAACCATGCGATGTTAACCATTGGGCCACCACGATAATACAACGGAGACATGTTCAAATTTATTTATTTAACTATTAAAAACAGGTGGCCGCAATAAAAGTTAACTCTGCTGCTTCCATTTGACCTAATTAAGAAGGTCAAATAGAAGTCATGCAGCTAACTTTTGCTCCAAGGCTGCGTTTGGGTTTGACTGTTTTTTTTCCCCCAACAGATGTTGGGGAGGGGGAAAGCAGCTCCCAATTGTCCAGATTGAATAGCAATTGTCTGATATACAAGATTGATCAAAGCTGATTGCTTCTGGACGTTTTCCAGTACAATGGCGAGAACGATGTGTATTTGAATTAGTTTCACTTTTTATACAAAAAAGCCAATTCAACACGTGAGAAGCCAAAATAGCAATAATTTTGTAAAAGTCGATGTAAATAAATGTAGATGTGACGCGCTTTCCCAAATCCTAGATATTATTATCTACGGCCTATATAAACAGTTCTAAGCAATCGTAACCCCCACCCCACCCCCGGGAGCGTGTGCGAGAAAAGCCTTTGCGGGACATACACAAAATGGTCACACACATTTTGCCTTTTATATATATATAGATAATAATTAGCGGGACCTGTGGAAATTCCATAGGGGACTAATTCATATATAATATATTGATGTTGGTATTCTGTGGATGTTCAGCGTAAATGGACACACTTTGATATTATTGTAGCTCTTTTGTTAAAACTGAAAAAGTATTTATCCAAGCTAGCAGGGACGCCCGGCGTAGCCAAGTCATAAAATATGTTTAAATATTATATTTTAATTCTTGCAGATTTCGTATATATTATTATAGAGTTAATGTTCTATCGATTTTTATATATTATAAAGTTGCGATTTCAAAAATAAAAAATATATCTATATGACTTAAGTTCATCAGCTTGAATCGAAACCAAATCACCAACTTATAAATAATATATATATATATATATAGCAAAAATGGTAATTAGTAAAAACCTGAAGAAAGTGCTCAACACTATTGCTGAGCAAATATGTTTTATTTTTTTATTACCGTTTTATCTGCTTACACATGTTTTGGTTACTGGATCGTATTAACGATCCAGTAACTTCATCAGACATTACAGAAAATTTTCTGTAATGCCTGATGAAGTTACTGGATCGTTAATACGATTCGGTAACCAAAACATGTGTAACTAAGCAGATAAAACGTAATAAAAAAAATAAAACATATATATTAGTCCTCGCGCGAAAGAGCAGGACACAAAATATTTTAAATAATAATAGAATAACAATAACAAAGACATTCGCTAGTGAGGACTACTATTGACCGTAACCAGTTTTATACAGTCCTTTTGAAATTTTCATCTCTATTTTTCTCGTTATGTACTGAATGTTTGTAAATGAAACCTATATGAAATATGTTCCTTATTAAATTTTAAAGATTTTCTGTTCTGAAAGAAGTTTAAAAAAATTTAATCTAAAAAAGTTATTTTAAAGTTTTTGTTAAAAAAAATTCAGATTTTCTCATTATTCAGACCTGAATTACAAAGAGGGGGTTACAAAAAATGAGTTGTGGTGTGAGGAGAAATACAAACCGAAACAGAATATTCAGACCTGTAATAATACAAAGAGGAGGTTACAAAAATGAGTTGTGGTGTGAGGAGAAATACAAACTGAAATAGAGAGAAGAGTTTTAAAATATAATCTTAAAAAGATAAGATACAAGTTAAAAAAGCATTTCATCCAAGGCATGAAAATTGTTAAACAAAATGTTTTTACTATAGGCTTTAAAAATAAAGGTACAAGAGTCAATTTGAAATTATTTATCTTCAAAGTGCACTTTTATAAATTTTACGAAGTAAGGTATAAAAATTTAATTTAAATTGAATCAAAAAATTACCTTGGATTTATTTTATGTAATGTACATTTTGTTGCAATTTAAAAACATTATCTTTCATCTAGCAATTAATGATATAGATATAAAATTTTCAATGATATTTTTTTTTTAAGTACAACAGAATGTACATTACATAAAATAAATCCAAAGTAATTTTTTGATTAAATTAGATTAAATTTTTATACCTTACTTTGTAAAATTTATAAAAGTACACTTTAAAGATAAATAAATTTCAAATTGACTCTTGTACTTTTATTTTTAAAGTCTATAGTAACAACATTTTGTTTAACAATTTTCATGCCTTGGATGAAATGCTTTTTTGTTTTTTTTTTTTTGATTTTTAAAAAAAAAAAAAAAAAAAAAAATTATATATATATATATATATATATATAATTTTTTTTTTTTTTTTTTTTTTAAATCCAGCGGAGTGCTTAATTATAAAGAAAATCCAAAAATAAGAGCGTATTTATATATATTTTTGTTTACAGAAAGTTTTTAGATAAGACCAGTCATTGGTACCGTCGGTTTCAAACCCAATAATTAGGACCGTTTTAGATACCAATATCAAGCTCTTGTCAGCCAATACTTATCTATTTTATAACTGGAAGTAGAAATATATATCTATAATATAAAGCTGAACGTCTGTGTGTGTGTCTGGTTACGAATATGGTTGACTATTATAGAAAACTGATCACATATAATGATAGAAGATGTATCGAGACACAGGGATGGGTATGTTTGATCTGGCATAATGATGATTCATTAAAATTGTGGGGTCTGCGTATGCGGCTAGTCCACAAAGTATGGAAATAAAAAATTTAAAAAAAAAAAAACGTTTACAAGTGTTTTTGATATAGATGTACATAATAGATGTAGGTTTTAACGTAAATAGGGATGGTATAATAAAATTGTTGGGTCTGCGTTCGTGCCTGGCCTCCATAGAATGGAAATAGGCACAAACTTTAATAAAGACTTTTCATATCTATCTGTGTAAGTATACTTTGATAATTATGTTTCAGTTTGAAGAAATATGGTATAATGAAATTATGGGGTATTCGTTCGTGCCTGACCTCCATAGAATGGAAATATGTCACAAAGTTTAACAAGGTTTTTTAATATAGATTCGCAGAATATTGTGATAAGTGTTTCATTGTGAACAGGTATGGTATAATAAATTATGGGGTTTATCTATTTTATTTTTATTTCATGATATTTTGCTTTGGTTTTGATACCCCCAAATTCAAAGCTATCTCTTTACAACCCTTCCTTTTCATAACCCATCATACTTTCATAAATCAGAGTCCATTTTCTGTAGGCTGCTTTTGAACCCAGTCAACGACGGGTACCTTTGTTAGTATATATATATATATATATATATATATATATCACGAGCTCACTTTTAACTCTCGTTTTGCAAAACCCTCCTTTTTATTTATCAGATGGTGATAATTTTATTAACTTTAAAATTAAATTATATTTAAAATCTAATTTCAATTCAAAATTTTTATGTTAAGTGCCTTTAGTATTAAAACCAAAATTAATTAAAATTAAAAAACAATTGTTTTTAATCTATCATCCCCTCTTGCCAAACTTTCACAAGAAACACCCGTCTAGCAGAAAACACTATCACTAATTTCCACCACTCTTTATCTGTGCCTAAACCATAACGTAGATTCCATGAACAAAGCTTCTTTCTTAGAACTGCACACCTGTGGAATTGTCTTCGTTTTCCTGCTTTACAGCTGACTACAATATTGTTGTCTTCAAGTCTAACGTAAACAAGTTTTTGATGAGCCGTTCAAGTTAACAAATTTACCGAATTTCCATTACTAACGATTACTATATTGTCCAATTTCTACTGTACACTCTTTAACCTTTATCCTCGAGTGGCCTCTTGGCCTTGATAAGTGGTGATGCCTATTTAAAAAAAAAAATCTCAATGTCGATTAAAACTTAAAATTCCATTTAATTATATCAAAATGCGTTTAAAAATTTCAACTCTTTCAAGGTTGGGAGTGGGGGGGTGGGGGGTATCCATCTAGCCTAAGAGATTTTCCTAGTATATTAATCTCTGTGCTATTGTATTTTTCCCTATAGTTTTAAAATTAAAATAGATGTAAATTACATTTATAAAGTATGGTTTTTAAAAATTCATATAATACAATAATTTAAAATCTGTAATAAAAATAATGTAAAATTACTATTAAAATCCACTTTTACAAACTAAACTCAATTTTAGTATTTAAAAATTAACTAAAAAGTATGTTTTTTTATGTACATAAAGTTTTAGGTTTTGTCTTTTTCACTGTTTATAAGGAGTGCTTTCCTTCTATGTAGAGAATTTTTCAAAGATTCTTTGCGTCCAAAGATAAGCTTCATAAAATTTATTTCAGAAGAAGCCAATGACAGACATTGTCAGTATATAGCTGGCGCCAATGAAATTTAAAATCCCTGTCCAGAGCATTTAACCTTTTAATAATCAAGTGAATTCCCTCGGATGGGGGTCTCTAGACATTTAGCGAAGAAGTGCAAAAAGTTGACAAGGCGAATAGGCAAGTTAGCTCTCAATAAATGACCAATAAATATAATAAATTAAACTCTGTGAATCCATGTTAAATCTGTAAATGAGATTTATAACCCATTCTGTGGTCCTTCTCAGTCTTATGTTGTAAATGAACAACTTCTAATAAAATACAATTTGTGCTTGTTTCATTTTTTTATTGTAAGAAAAAAAAAAAAAAAAGAAAAGAATTGGTTTGGAATCGGAAATTAGGCTATAATTTTTCCAATACCAATACCCCAAAAAGTTCCGATTTTTACGATTCCCAATTCCAATTATAATGTCTATATATAATATATAGTGGGTTTAATGTATGCGTACAGTATGTGTGTTTAAGCTCTCTGGGAAAATATAGGGTAAGTTGAAAGAGGTTTCTTTTTTAACCATATGTGTAGTTGTGTTGTAACTATGAGGAGGTTTTTTACATGAGATATAGGGTTTATGCTAAGTTTGTATTTTTTATCAGGGGAGGTTGTAACAGCACTTAAAAAAGATATGTTATTAGATATTATGATAATTAATGTGAAGGGATGACTTATATGTGGTGATTTGTACTAAGATTTTAATTGAGTAAGATAGAGATTACAAATGGAATAAATTAGCAGGGTTTATGAGGTGGATGGTTGTTAAAACATAATAATTATTGAATAATAATACATAATAATAGTTCTAAGGAATTGTGGTTACTAAGTATAAGACAGGAAAGAAATATAGGATGAAAAAATAAAAAGTAGGGGAATAAAGTGGATAGAAGTGAATAAAAAAAAAATAATAATTAGAATGTAGGGGAGGTTGGAGTAAAATGAGCACTTTTTTACATTTTTTGTATTAACAATCTCTGAAATATTCATGGTAAAAAGTTAGACCCAAATAACATTTCATATCCCTGCAAATATCTTGCAGGAGCTTTTCTTTCTCAGAGCAACTATTCTTATAAAAAGTTTTGATTTGAAAATCATTGGTAGAAGTGCCCAACTTACCCTAAGCTTAACAGCAGTAACATCAAGAGAGTGTCATTGAAATGGTTAACAATGCACAGTAGAGTCCATGTTTATTCTGCAGGTAATTAGTTAGATGTGAAACGTTGATGATTCTGAGATATTTTCAAGTTCACAAACTCCTTAAAAAATTGGGTATGTGAATAAAATTCTGGTTGGCAAATTAAACCCAACTAATATGATCAAGCTTTAAGAGTCAGATAAGCTTCAAACTAACAATAGCACCAAACGAGTTCCTTAATGAAATCAAACAAAACAAGATAAAGTAGCAACAACAGAATATCATTGAATAGGTTAGCAACACAACAGTAATGTTAGGAAAATGTCACTGAACAACACAGCAGTAACAACAGTGTTATTGAAAAGGTGAACAATGTGCAGATGAATCCCTGTCCATTCTACTAATTGAATTCATATTTGTCTAACTTGCACAAGAAAGACAGCTGTGCACAGTAGGAACTGGTAATTTCCAAAGAATGTCATCTTTCTGAACATTTCCGTAATCATCATGGTCTGCAACAAACACAGCTGTGCCTTGACTGGCATCTCCACTGACTTTTTCAGGAATAAGCCCCCATATTAATCCTCTTCAGAATCTAAGAAGTCAATTCGAAAGATGTAGTTGGCTTTCCTTCTTTTGCCTGTGACTTTAGTGATTTCGTCATCATCATGGCTACTACTTCAACTACTAGTTTCAACTAGCTGGTCTGCATCAGATTCATCCACATCTGATTCAGACTCAGACTGATTTTCGTTGCGGAAAAGTTTTTTTACTGACTTTTTTTGGTTGTTTCTTCTGAGCTTTACTCGAGCTAGCAATTTCATCTCACAGGTATGGCTATAAGAATTTGGGTTTTCCCTTTCTTTCTTCCTCTACCAGTTATTTTCTTAGGTTGTGCTTTTGGCACTGACACAATCACAGATGGTGATACATAACTGTCCATCTTCTCAATACTTAGATCAACCAAACTCTCAGTGTGTTTATCAACATTATCCTCCATCAATGTTGATCATTGGCTGATTTGTTGTTTCGGCAGCAGAAAAATCCAAGTCTGTAAATACTTGGCTGTTGTATGGATAAATGCCAGTTTTACTGAAGCCAGCAATTGCATTTACTAGTGTCACAGCAATCATCTGTGCCTGGCAGACAAGTTGGGGAGAGCTCATAAATCGTAACAGTTGTTCCCAGGTTCAAACAAAGCCATGCATCCACTGCGAGGTCGATTGCAGTTTTGAAAGGATCAAATATGGATCTATCAAGAGGCTGCAGACGATGTGAAGTGTGGGTTGGAATAATTCGCATAACAATCCTATGCTCCTTGGCTAAATCAATAGCCTCCAAACTGCAATGAAAGCCATGATTGTCGAGAATCATCAAAACAGGTTCTGATTTTATACAATGTACATGCTTGATGAAATGGTGCATGTACTGGATAAAGGCAGATTCATCAATCCACCTTGACTGTCTAGCTGTGCCAATAGAACCAGGTGGTGCTCCATTTATGAAGTGCTCCTTATAATTCACTCGCGGAAAAATAAACATAGGCGGGACACACTGTCCTGTTGCAGAAATGGCATAAACAACTGTCTCAAGGCAACCTTTCTCAGCTAACGTTATGCTGCCAACCTGCTTCTGTCCCTTAGCTGCGACAACTGCTTTGGATGTTTGGACAGTTGTGCACCCAGTCTCATCCACGTTATAAATTTGACAAGAGCTAAAGTTGTACTTGTCCATTAGGTTGACCAAATTATCAAAAAACATGTTGACAACAGGTTTGTTAAAGGCAGATGCACGTGCAAATGATGTAGCTTCAGGCTTTCGGATAGGCAGCTGATTGTGATCACTAAAACTTAGCCACCAGTCCCAACCAGCTTTCTTTTTCTCCCTCCAATTCAAAGGCATTTGAAGATCATTCTGATGTGCATATCATAAGTTAGCTCCCAACACTTACTGACACTTAAGCCATGAAACATGTTTGCCAATAACTTGATATGCGCAGCCAGATCTTCCATTTCATGAGAAAAAAACATCTTGTTTTTTTTTTTTATGCATCGTAGCTGTAATCAACATTGTTGCCTTCCTGATATTTCATAGAATATCTTTTAAGTGTCATTCTTGGTACAGCAAATTGTTTTGCCACAGTTGAAACTTTTCCTCTATTACTGCACGACATGCACGCCTCATCACATCTTCTGAAGTATTTCCACGGTCTGTCTTGCATTTGTAATTGTATGGCATTGTCAGAGAAATTGCTTTTTGTTTGTAGTTGCATAAGAGAAAAACAGCCATTATCAGGGAAATCTTCAAAGGGCAGGGTAATCCAAAGAACATTCAAACAGTCATATCTAGCATGCGATGGACATAGCAACAACTTTTGTGAAAAACACAACTAACACTTTGATATTGAGAAACTTTGACTATTTTACAAAATACATAAGTTTTATACAAACAATTTTGATTTCATGACATAAGCAAAAGAAAGCTAACTTCCCAAAATTTAAGCTTAATAGCATGCCATGACTATGCTACTACCTCATAGCAGCAGTGTCATGCTAAAAAGGTCTCAATGATGTGACAACAATCCTACCTATGTGCCCCAACAAGGGAGTTTTCCAAGGATTATTGAGCATTCATCCATCATGTGTTGCCTTACATTCTTATGTGCTACCAAGTGTTAAAGTAATGCCTGGGAGTTCATCAAATTTAGTTATCCATTGCTTGTGGTTTTCAAGTTTAAAAAGAAATTAACCAAACTTGTCCTAATGGCAGTGTGGGTAAGTTGGTCACATGTCCATCTTTCCCCAAATCAAACTTTTAAGTTCCACCCAATTTTTTCCTAGACAATGGTAGATTAAGAGGTTTTTCACTTTGCATGAAGATAGTGCAAGTGGAAGAAGTCAGAAGAATGCCTGAACCTATCTGCTAGGAACACAATAGCGACTAGCAGAAAAAAATTTGTTCACATGGAAATATATTTACTTTTTATGTGCAAAATTGGAGTTTTCCATTTATTTTGACCATGGTGAACATGCATCAAAATTTTTTAGGGCAATTAAACAAGGGCAAAGCAAGAGTTTTAAACAATCAACATCAACTCCTGAAAATCACAGCTGATATCATTTTCAACAGGGTGCCCCAATGCCCAACTTAGGCCAACCTCCCCTAACGAGTTAAGTGACAGAAAGAAATTAGTAAAAATAAAGAGATCAAGATGGAGAAATAAAATAAATTTTAAACAGACAAAATATATATATATATATATATATATATATATAGAACATACAAAATAAAATATAAAAAATTATAAAGAAAGATAAAATGAAAGTTTGATAAATGGGAAATTATCCAGTTGGAGACAGTTCTCTAAAGCCAGGTGTAGGAGCATAAATGCCAAGCCTTTAAACAGGTCCTCATTGAATGCAAAGCCAGTGACAAAATATTTTTTATGAGAAGCCAAAACATAAATATATAAATATAAGTTTATTTGTGAGGGAACTGTCTTCGTACGGAGAAGCACTTTACTGTTGGTTGTACAGAGTTTGCAGATTTTTGGAGGTAATCTTCACACTCTGTACAATCACTATCTAAACTGTACGAAGATAGTTCCCTCACAAATAAACACATATATATATTTATCTGTTTTGACTTCTCAGAAAAAATATTTTGTCACTAACCAGAAAAAAATAACTTTGTCGTGTTCAATTAGATGTGGTTGAATATATATATAGGATTAAAAACAAGACCTTCCAAAGGGCAAATGAACCCTTTTTTGGGGTCAACGGCCAACTAGCACCGTGTGTGTTTGTGTGTGTGTTTTGGGGTGGAGAGGACTCCTGTAAGCCATGGTGAAGGCAACCTTTCTAGGAGAAGCAAATCTCTGATTTAAAAAAAACATAAAGCAGGAGACCAGTACCCGCATTAAGCTGGTCTGCAGTTTAACTTGTTGCTGGCTATCTTGCTTTTGCTTGTTGCTGGATCTCAACATTTTGAACCGAGAGAGAGACTTAGCTGTCGTACAAAGCAAATCTCCTCACTAACGTAATGTACTTGCAATAACCCTTATCCCTGAGTGGCTTCCGGGCCTTGATAAGTGGTGATCACTGTGTAAAAAAAAAAAAAAAAAAAAAAAAAAAAAAAAACTCTGTAACATCATCTCAGGCATTTGTCTATAAAAGTGGTCCTGTGGCGATGGAAAAGTTGTGACGCATGGAGGCTTGAAATGCTGGAAGCATGTAATAATTGATCTCAATGACCATCTTCAGTGTCATGCCTGCTTGAGCGTGTGAATTCACCAGTAGAACTAAAAATAAAAAAAAAAGTAATTTTTGGGCTCATGGACATTAAGTGTCTAAGGGAGTGGCACTCATCTGACAAGACGTTGCAATCATCATCATCATCATATATATATATATATATATATATATATATATATATAATCTTTTCAGGTACAGAATTTTATGCATCTTTTAAGGGTACAGAATTTTATAATAGCTATATACAGACCAAATTTATAATGAATTAAAAAGTGAAGAAGCTAGCTAACCAGTTTCCTACCTTAGTAAAATTACAATTAAAAATATATATTTATGAAAATTGAAATATGGCAGGGGACAAAAAAAAAAGGAAGGGAAATAATCAGATAGAAACCTATAAAGCCTATAAGATTATCTTTTTGTTTCCAAAGAGAAGGTTTCAAAGATTTGATGTAGATTGTTTCTAAAATTTTTAAATGAAAGCATTTCTATCTATACTATCTTATCAAAAAAAATCTACACAAGTGACCTCATTTGCATATTGCATTAAAGAAAATCTATTTTAATAATTAGCTCCATGTTATTGTTAATTGTAATAGAATTGTTTTATTTGTTCTATTTAGAAATATTTAGAAGTTGATTAATTTATTCTTTATTTAATTTATATTTATTTTCAATTATTATTAATCGACATCAGTTGCCTTTTAAAAATGGAAGTAAATTTATTTAAACTGTCAGTTATTTCCCCTTAAAGCTATGAGAATTATTTCCCATTTAATTTTTATAGATGAAAATAGATGTCTCTTATACTTCCATACGTCGAATGGTTGACCTACTCAAACAAGACCGATGATGAGGGGAGGTTCTGTCATGATTTCTCCATTGCCTATGACCTCAGATTGTTCAGGAACCTACCCATGTGCCCGATAATGACGGCCAGTATGCGAGCCTACTAGACCTTTTTCTCACAACTTGCCCTGAACTATGTTCAGTTTCTGTTCTGTCGCCTCTTGGATCTTCCGACCACTCTGTTGTATCAATTAAGATAAAAATGAAATGTAATAAGTCCCCAGACGTACCTCTTCATCATACAGTATATCGATACACTAAGGCTGACTGGGATAGCTTCTGTACATTTATATCTGATCTACCTCTGCATTCCATGTTTAAAAAGGATGTGTCCTCTATAGTATTAGACCTGACTGAATGGTTAATTGTAGGTATTGACCATTTCATACCCTCTAAAAAGTTTCAGCAAAAACCTAACAGCCAGCCATGGTTCTCTCCAGAATGTGCTGCTGCCATTGCGCACAGAAATCACTTTTTCCACTGCTTCAAACGTAATAGATGTATGGAAACTAAAGCCGTTTTCAGGACTGCCAGCAACCATTGTAAGAAAGTAATAAGGAACGCAAGAGAGTTGTATGCTCAATCTGTTAAGTCCAAAGTAGCTGAGCAGCGGCTTGGTTCCCACCAGTTTTGGCAAATAGCAAACAGAATCCTGAACAGAAGCGTGTGCTCCATCCCAACTATTATCAATGGACCTGAGGTAATCTCGTCAGCATCAGACAAAGCCAAACTCTTTGTCAAGAACTTTGCAGCTAATTCTACCCTTTGCGACCAAGACCGCCAACCCCCAATATTTCCTCCTGTATCAGAAAACACGCTATGTGATATACGTATATCTGTACGTGATGTTGCCAAGCTAATCAAAAACCTTTATTCGAGTAAAGCAACTGGCCCTGACGGTATTCCAATTATAGTACTCAAAAAACTTCAACCTGAACTAGCGCCCATACTTACAAAACTGTTTAAACGTTGTCTTAAGGAGAATAGTTTCCCATCTCCCTGGAAAATCTCATCAATATGCCCTGTATTTAAGAATTCAGGTGATCGCTCATCCCCCTCTCAGTACAGGCCAATAAGTCTCCTGTGCGTCATGAGTAAGTTGCTAGAATCTGTGTTAAATACAGAAGTAATCAACCATCTCAACAAAAATAACCTTCTTAGTGACACTCAATATGGTTTCCGTTCTGCTAGATCTACAGCAGATGTCCTTACAGTTATATCGCATAGGATTAGCAAATCTCTCGACGGTGGCAATCTTTCTAGGGCAATTGCTCTTGACATATCTAAAGCCTTTGATAGGGTATGGCATAAAGGTTTACTTCATAAGATCGCTAGCTATGGTATAGCTGGAAAAGTCTTCTCAATTATTAAATCATTTCTCTCTGATAGGTGAGTAGTAGTTGAGGGGCAAAAATCAGAAGCTCACAATATTAATGCCGGTGTCCCTCAGGGATCCATCCTGGGCCCAACTCTTTTCCTGATCTACATTAATGATCTTCCAAATCATATCCTTACATCATTTGTAGACATTTATGCTGACGACACTACCATTTATGGTAGCACATCTAAGACAGTAAACGACCAAGTTCTCTCCAATTCTCTCTCCTCTGATCTTGAGCACGTAGTGCAATGGGGAAAGGAGTGACTGGTTACTTTTAATGCATCTAAAACCAAGCTTCTCTCTTTACATCATCAACATTCTAATCCACATTTGTCATCAATTGAAATGAATGGCTCTCGTCTTCAGGAGGCCTCAAGTTTTGACAAGCTTCTGGGCTTGACCATTACTCCTGATTTTAAATGGAACACGTATATCAAATCTGTTGCCAAGGCCGCTGGAAAAATGGTGGGATCTTTCTATCGATCCGGTAGATATCTCACTGCTGATGCTATTCTCTATATAAGAGCCAGGTACGTTCAAGGATGGAATACTGTTGCCACATCTGGGCAGGAGCTGCTAGAAAGGACTTGTCCTGCCTTGATAGAGTTCAAAATAGACTTCGTAGCCTCGTAGGAGATGTCCTTTTCTCCTCCTTGCAACCTCTATCTCACAGAAGAGATGTTGCGAGTTTGTCTCTGATGTATCGTTATTTTCATGGAAAGTGTTCAACTGAGCTTCAATCTATGGTCCCCCCTCGCCAAACTTTCACAAGAAACACTCATCTAGCTGTAAACACTATCAATAATTTCCCCCACTCTTTGTCTGTGCCTAAACCTAAACGTAGATTCCATGAACAAAGCTTCTTTCTTAGAACTGCACGCCTGTGGAATTGTCTTCCGTTTTCCTGCTTTCCGGCTGACTACAATATGGTTGTGTTCAAGTCTAAAGTAAATAAGTTCTTGATGAGCCGTTCCATATAAGTTATCAAATTTACCAAATTTTCATTACTAATGATTACTATATCGACCAATTTCTACTGTACACTCTTTAACCCTTATCCTTGAGTGGCCTCTGGGCCTTGATAATGTGGTGACGCCTATGTAAAAAAAAAAAAAAAAAAAAAAAAAACTTCCATAAATTCAACATGTGGTCCACTTTGAAGAAAAACGTAAAAAGTTAGAATGTTGTATGTACGTATTTGTAATGATTCAATTCCATTGTCGACGTCATCAGTTCTTAATTCCATATTTTTTTAACAGCATAAAATGTTTTTAAAAAAAATCACAACAAAAGAATTCAGGAATCTTTATAAAATGTCCACATCATCTAATCCCATAATTTCTTAACAAAAAAAATCACAATAAATACTTTAACAAAAGAATTCAGGAATTGTTTTAAAAAAAAGGGGGGGGGGTCATTCACGCTCCATTGTTTCATAATAGAAAAAACTGCAATCAGTAACAAAACTTGGTAATCCACACCCGTATTTTATCAAAAACACTTTTGTTGTTCTCCATGGCTCTATGGGTTAACGTATTCTAGCAATCAGGCATCTGCCAACATCTTTACGCGATTTCACTAATCACGTTTCCAAACAATATTTTGGCTTTCTTTTTTTTTCTTTGTAGCCTCAAAACAACATTTTGTTTTCTTGAACAAAATTTCTAAACCAAATTTTTGCTGTTTTATTCTTTTGCTCTCATAACACCATTTGAAGATATAGCGATTCTGTAGCAGTATCAGAATTTTTGTAGGAATTTTTGACACCCCTAACACGAAACTGCGAATACAATATAAAAATCTCGTAATTTCTCTGTTAAAAGTGGGTTATTTATTTTCTTTATGGATTATACTTCCAAAATAAACTATTACAGTTGTTTTAAAAGTAATAAAAATATTTTTATTTTTTTTTAAAACAGTAATGAATTTTCCGAACTCAATATTTTTCAATTTTTAAACTCAATATTTTTAAATTTTAAAAATCTATCAAAATTTTTCTATTGATTCTATTTTTACGATATTTTCAGGGTCAATGTGAAATTTTATGTTCTTTCCAATAAACCGAATATAATATTTTAGACAAACGTTTTTTTTAAATTCACCCCCCCCCATTTTCACGCCCCCCCATTTTCACGCCCCCCCCCATTTTGAAATGTCTATTAAAAAGTAAATAATTAATTTATGTTTAATAGGTTTATATATCACAAATTGAAGAGAAAAGGTCAATAAATAATATATTCAAATTTAAAACAAAAAAAAAAATCAGTTTTTTAGAAATTTACCTGTAAAGTCCGAAGTTTAAAACCTTATTTTATAAGAACACATTTTATCTTTTTGTCTTTTTTTTTTTTTTTTAATGAAACCTTGGTCCTTGCTCCTTTAATTGAAAAAAAAATTAGGGCTTGAATTACATTTTTCGAGGAGTTATAAGCTTAGAAAGATAGGGGGTCGAATAATTTACGCCTCTCATTTTGAAATGTCTATTAAAAAGTAAATAATTAATTTATGTTTAATAGGTTTATATATCACAAATTGAAGAGAAAAGGTCAATAAATAATATATTCAAATTTAAAACAAAAAAAAAAAATCAGTTTTTTAGAAATTTACCTGTAAAGTCCGAAGTTTAAAACCTTTTTAAAAAAAAAAAACACATTGTTTTGTTTTTTTTTTTTTTTAAATAAAACCTTGGTCCTTACTCCTTTAATTGAAAAAAAAAATTAGGGCTTGAATTACATTTTTCGAGGAGTTATAAGCTTGGAAAGATGGGGTGGAATTATTCACTATTTTCACGAAATTTCTGACACTGCTAGCGATTCTGTTTATTTTTTTATTTCTCTCTCCACGAACGCGCGCGTTTTTTCTGTGTTTTTGACTTGTTTCTTCTCACTATCTTTTCTTTCTTTGCAGCATATCGTTCTTTTTCTTAATTGTACTTTAAACATTTCAAAAAAACGTTTAACATATACATTTTTTTCTATTTTTGACTTAATTATCTTGTGGCAATTATAACTTTTTTTCTTTTTTCTAGCTTTTCTGTCTTATTTTTGTGTGTGCTTTTTCTTTTTCATAGTTTTCCGTTTTGATTTTTTTTTTTTTTCGGACATACTATTTTTCCTTTTCTTTATGTCTATATGTGTGAATTTATTTATATATTTGTCTTTCTAGGACCCTTCTTTTCTCTTTAATTTGTTTGTTTTACTTTCGTTTTTTTTTTTTTTCCTCCAACTTTGTGTCTACGGTGACTCGGTTCTTTCTTTATTCTTGCAAGAATAAAATTGGTCATGGCTGCCAAAAATCAATATATGTTGCATATATGCGTGTTTGACAGCACCATTACATTGCCTTATTCAAACAACACCAGATTAAGCGTAACTCATATTAGAAATGATGTTTGTATGACCAATGTATATATTTTACTATTCAAAACGTACATGTCTTTCTGACCTATTTGCATTTGTGATATGTATATACTTGTTTGACTCATGATTTTTAAAGTATATACAGTTGTTCAGACCTTCTGGTGCAAACTTGACCAGTTCAGCTCTTCATTAATTGGACCATA
Source organism: Euprymna scolopes (assembly GCF_053919585.1). Taxonomy (NCBI): domain Eukaryota; kingdom Metazoa; phylum Mollusca; class Cephalopoda; order Sepiida; family Sepiolidae; genus Euprymna; species Euprymna scolopes. Next base: position 108,289,113 of record NC_136497.1, on the reverse strand, counting down.
TGTTGTCTTATCTACATATATATGTAACAGTTCATTTTACGGCCCGTGTTGATGTGTGCAGGTGTGTCAGACATGTATTTACAACATACCTTTTCAACTGCATCATTAACCCTGTGTCTTTTGGTCTATCTGGGATATCATCTGTCCTTGGAGGAGCTGGAATCTGTTGGACAAAGATGTTTCAAATGATCCAAGACGATGATTGGTTATATATAAAGATTTTGTTTCACTTCCCAGGTGTCGTTCACAGACAGAAGAATGAAAAGTGAATATTCTGGCCTGTCGGTTTCTCTAGTCTCCATTTTGAGACATATTACCTCACTCTCCGGTGGGGGAAGGGGACGATTTGTTAACCCATCCCCTCTGTCTGACGTTTGGAATCCAACTCAACACTTTGCTCCAGCAAAGCGGAACATGTGACAGATGACACGTCCTACCAGACAGTTGTTCACACCTTCTGGTGCAAACTTGGCCAGTTCAGTTTCATAACCTTATCGAAACATAGCTTCACCTCTCTTGTTTACTTCGCCAGTTAAATAGATCGATAGATAGACAGATAAACAGGTAGATACACTGATAATTAGATAAACTGATAAATAAACAAATAACAGCGTACTGTTTAGCTAGTTTTTATATATAAAAGCTAATCTTATATAAAAGACTTTTTCACACTATTTTAAAACCTCATGAAATATAATCACACTATAACGAAAGTGTATAGCTATTCATGCATGGACATACCTATAAACATGTGAGCAAACCATATATGTATGCACTCACCATACGTAAATATAAATAGATGTTTCGATCATGTTTCAATGTTTTAGTGACAAAAAAGTGAAAAAATTTATAATTTTACTCTATAAGAGATATCTCGAAGAGGGTCACACATACATACACTCGTGTACATTTTTTTTTATTGCATTTTCATCCCTAACAAGGCATAGTATCACTTTGATGTAAGGGCTACTATCTGGGACATAATTTGCAGGGATACTGTGTAGGGAGTTGAGCAGCAAGATGTCTGTTTACATACATTTGAACTTCTGCATGTCAGTACGGTCAGAGAAGCAGAGACCCGGTAGGGAATTCCAAAGTCTAGCAGTCTGAGGGAAGAAACTATTAGAGTAGAAGGCTTTCTAGCATCTGGGGATCTCTACTATGTAGGGGTGGGATTTTGTTGTTGAGTGGGTACAAGTTCGTCGGAGCCCCTACCATAAAAATACTTGTAAAACAGGCAAAAGGATGCAATATTTTGTCGATTGGACAGAGGTTGAAGCCTAGCTGACAGTATGAGACCTATTAGATTGACTGCTCTCTTTTGAACCCTATGTGCAAATTGGCTGATTACCAATTAATCGGTTTTCTAATGCCGATTTATCAGTAAATTTTGTTGTCATAAATGATACAATTAAATATAGTTAACGAAGACAAGTTAACTCCCTTTTTTGTTTGTTAGTGAAAATTCATTGAAGAGACATGCATTATCTAAATTACATTATCAAATAACAGGCTTGACACACTGTTAACATATAAACTTTTACAACTACATTGAATTTGAGGTAAATAGATGTATTCAGTGGGGTTTTAACAGTATTTTGCATATTTTTTATTTTCAACTCCTTTTCCCAAACTTACCGTGTTAAAGAGAGAGTCGGTCGCCATTCTTAATTTTCCAATGCATCGATAAACATTGTATGTTTTTCGAGCTGAACAAACATGTTACATTAAATAAAAACACTAAAAACATATCCAGTTAGGTAGAAAAGTAACTTATCTTGGCTTTGATAACATTTATTTAATTTGCGCTTGAGCCATTTTTTTTTTTTTTTTCAGAAATTTTCAGCACATCAGGGATTTTCGGGTGTGCTGAAAACGAATATCACATTTTCACGATATTGCAAACATACTTTTCTACATGTTTCATCCAGTAATATACGCTTTTCGGAAACTTAAATTTTAAATCATACACTTTTCCAGAAACTTCTTTTAAATTTATATCCATCGATTCTGGAAACTGTATTTTTCTGAAACCTAACGACTTCCAATTTCTGAGAAAAAAAAAATGGTAACAGCGAATTAACCCTAACCCTAAACCCTAACCCTAACCTAAACCCTAACCCTAACCCTGTCACGGTGTTTGTATAATAATACCAAAAAAATGGCTCAAGCACAAATTGTTTTTAAATAAATGTTATCAAACTGGATATATTTTTAGTGTTTTTATTTAATGTAACATGTTAATTCAGCTCGAAAAACATACAATGTTTATCGATGTATTGGAAAATTAAGAATGGCAACCTACTCTCTCGGTAAGTTTGGGAAAAGGAGTTGAAAATAAAAAATATGCAAAATACTGTTAAAAACCCACTGAATACATGTCAACCTATGTCACGGAAACATATATTGAGCGAGTTTTTAACCGTATTTTGTCTAGTTTTTTATTTATAATTCCTTTTCCCAAACTTACCGTGTCAAATCGTATTTCCAAGTTTAATTAAAGTTTTATGGTGTGTGTTTTTATTATTCAATTGTAAGGTTAAAGCATAGAATATGTACAAAACACCCTCCCTCCCCATGTTAAGAATGGCTTTTTAAATAACGTCATTATTTACGTCCAGGTCACTTCTCTGCACTAGTACCAAAACTTCTTAAAAATGTAAACTTAAAAAAATGTTTACCGTTTTGACCACTTTATATGTTATTCCCCCCCCCCCAAGAAAAAAAACTAAAAAGTATTTGTGCGCAATAAATATCTAAATTAAATGTAATGTTTACAAATACTTTCATTATGAGGACGGAACTTCTAAAAAATGTAAACAAAAAAAATGTAAACGCAAAATGTCCGCAGAGACATGTAAACGCAAAATGTCCGCAGAGACATATGTCCGCAGAGACATATGTCCGCAGAGACACGTGCTGAAAACGAGGCAAGCTCCTCCCCCAAAAATATGCGCGAACTATAATTTGAAAACGAGGCTTCTCTCTTCGAAGAAGAAGGGGGGTAGTAATTTTGGCCATCTTGAATTCTTACGACTCGTAAAAAGTTAATATTTGGTATGAAATAAAGAGCATTTAAAACTACTTAAAAACACTAATAAATGATTCAGGAAGGTTGCAAAGTAACTTTTATAGCTACTGTTAATATTTCTTTGTTGTATATTTTAGTTTTTGACCACTTTTTCGAATCTATGTGTACAGTAATACAAACCCAAAAAATTTACCAACAACTTTATTTAATGTTACAAAGTTTTATAGCATTATTAATCACATCTCTTTTTTTTTTTTTTTTTTTTTTTTTTTTTTTTTTTTTTTTTTTTTTTTACAATTCCACAAATGTTTTCTTTAATGAAAATTACAATTATTCTTTTGTCATCAGTGTCACTTTTGTTACATTAAATAAAGTAGTTGGAAAAAAGTTTTTTTGTTTCCTGAAAGTTGCATTTTATATAAAAATTTAAAAAATAGTCGCAAAAAGGAATGAGTCTCTTGGTAAAATGGAGTGGCCAAATATAGAAAAGCGCCAGTGAATTCCTTGTAAATAATCAGTGTTAATTTGAACAAAGCCAGAATGTTTTTGTTTGTTTTTATTTGCATAAAACTCGTTTATTTATTTATTTTTTCCATTCTTACATAATAATTCTGTCAAGCGATTATTATCATCAGTCATGTTTTTTCTTGGCTGTTGTAAACATTACTAGGAATTATTAAATTTTAATGAAATTTTCAATATGTTTTAATTTTATAAGTAGGTGGTTTGATTCATGAAATCGGGTGATTCCCCCCCCCACTGCACACCATCATTCCATTAAGCTTAAGAAAAAATACAAGCACATCAACTTGTTTTTTTTTTTTCTTTCTTTCTTTTGTGCTTATGCAAAGAAGATATCATGCTTAAATAACATTATTTAGAAACTCACTCTTAACATGTGGAGGGGAATGTTTTTAACTATTCTGTACTTTCACCCAATAATTTAATAAATAAAAAAATACAGTAAAACATGAATTTAATTTGAAAATACTATTTAAAAAAAAACAACATGGTAGCTTAAGCTTCACTGCATAAACACCACATATTTTTTTGGGTTTTTTTTTTTTTTTAATTTATTTAAGTAGGATTATGACTTAAACTACTTTTTAAAAATATTTTTTCAAATTAAAAAAAAAAATTACTCAAAAGGCGGGGAGTGGGGGATTAGTTTCACTTTTAAAAAAAGTTTCCGTGTTTTCAAAACATTTATTCTGTCCTACCTACTATACTGGAAGTATGGGCATTTTCTTTTGCCTTGCGCATTTAGATGAATAAAGCTAAGTACAATTTATTAGTATTATATGATAGGAAATTGAATTAATTTTAATCCCGTTTGCAATGGTTATTATCAAAAGTTAATTCATTAAATTAAATGAAAGATAAATTTGGAAAACAAATTACACATTTTCTTTTATATATTTGTTGCCATTTTTATATGAAAATATAATTAATTTGATACTGTTTTCAGTTTGTTTTTTATTAGTAAAATGGTGGAAATATGCAAGAGTTTTAAGGCTACTACTAGTACTTATTATTATTAGCCCATCTTTCAGTTGTCACGTTGAGGAATTGCGACCACGTATGAACCGAAAATGATATATTCTTTATCAGTCATACTCTTGTTCCTCTTTTGAATTTTGGATTCGTGCTACCACTGCATATTTTTATTTTTCTGGTTTAGATAATGTATATTTTATTGAGATAACTAATTAAATATCAGACATAAATAGCTTAAATAGATAAAAAAAATTAATTAAATGTAGCAGAATTAGCAATAACTGAAATGGGGAGAAATAAAGAGCTTACATCGGATATGTCTGTTGTGTTGCGGGTTGAGCAAAATAGAGAGAGTTCCAAGATGGCGTCCATGGGTTTTTATTGGCGTTGACCCCATGCAATTCTCGCAGAATCATGCAAATATATAATTCCCAGCCGCTATAAAGGCAGGTCACTGGGAAGTTGTCAGGCAATGTTCTGCAGATTGTGTGTAGGTGGTTCTGGCGGTTGGATTGTTCTTTGTGACGAACCACATATCTGCGAGAAGCGAGTTTTCTTCTGTTTGTTTTTTTTTTGTTTTTTTTTTGTCTCCTTCTTCTTTCTATGGTTATTACAGCCAAGAAATCCCTCTCTTGGGCGATGCAGGGTGAAACTGACTATTTCCTATCTTTGTTCCTGATTTTTGCCTATTACATTTTGCTACAGCATTCAACCATTATGACAACCAGTTTCTGCTGGAAGTATTTGGATTTCAATCTCAAGAATAAGAATAAAGCTGTCTGCAAGTTATGTCAAACCATGATATCAAAGGGTGGCAAATCAGCAAAAACTTTTACAACTACTAATATGTTAAACTATTTTAGAAATGTTCGTCCAGAAAAAGCAAAAGTTGCAGATAAGAAAAGGAAATGTTCAGGGACAGACATTCCAGGAACAAGTGGTAGCAATTGTGAGCCTTCAACAAAACTACTATAGAATCAATATTAGTCAAAAAGAAAGTTTGGGATATTAATGACCACAGGTCATAAGAGATTCATTATCTGATAAGAAAATTGATTGCTGTTGAGATTCAACCATATTCTGTAACATCTGGCATTGGATTTAATAGGTATATTGAAAAACTTTGTCTAAATTACAGTATTCTAGTAAAAAGGTACTTCACTGAAAAAAACTCCTCAATCTCTCTCTCTTCATAAAATTAGCAGCATTTCTTTAACTACAAACATTTGGACAGCTATTACAAATAATGCTCCCATTCTGAGTTTGACAGGTCATTTGCTTTCAAATGACTTTGAACAGTGCTTAAAGTTGTTCCATTCCCTGTGAAATAAGTGAAAAATTGCATAATGTTCTTAGTAAGTATAAAATCTTCAGTAAAGTTTTCTTAGTCTTGCAGTATTCAGGAACAAATATGGTTGCTGGTGTCAGGAAATGTGGTTTAGAATTATCATCATACTTCATACATACATTGCAACTCTCAACAAATGACTCCTTATTTTCCCAACAGGCTGTGAAAACAATCATCACAATCAACAGAAATCCCTTTCATAAGCAATTAGCAAATTTCTTAGTGACACACAATATGGTTTTCGCTCTGCAAGATCTACCGCAGATGTGCTGACGGTTATATCTCACAGGATTAGTGAATCTCTTGACAAAGGCTTTCTTTCTAGGGCAATTGCTCTTGACAAATCAAAAGCCTTCAACAAGGTATGGCATAAGGGTCTACTTCACAAGATTTCCAGCTACAGTATAACTGGAAATGTTTTCTCAATCATTAAATCATTTCTCTCCTCATAAGAGTAGTGGTCGATGGACAAAAATCAGAGGCCTGCAGTATTAATGCTGGAGTCCTTCAGGGGTCAATCCTGGGCCCAACTCTCTTCCTGATCTACATCAATGACCTCCCTAAACACATACTTAAATCATTCGTTGACATCTATGCTGATGACACGACCATCTAGGGCAACACATCAAAGGCTGTAAATGACAAAGTTCTCTCTGATTCTCTCTCCTCTGATCTCGAACGCGTGGTTCAGTGGGGGAAGATGTGGCTGGTTACCTTTAATGCATCTAAAACCAAACTCCTATCCTTACATCATCAACGCTCTGATCCCCATCTGGCATCAATTGTGATGGATGGCTCTCGTCTGGGTGAGGCCCTGTGTTTTGACAAGCTTCTGGGTTTGACCTTTACTCCTGATCTGAAATGGAATACGTACATCAAGTCTGTTGCCAAGGTCGCTGGAAAGATGGTGGAATCCTTCTACCGCTCCAGAAGATATCTCACTACTGATGCAATTCTTTATCTATATAAAAGCCAAGTACGTCCAAGGATGGAATACTGCTGCCATATCTGGGCAGGAGCTGCTAAAAACAGCCTATCCTGCCTTGACAGAGTACAAAATAGACTTCGTGGCTTAGTGGGGGATGCCCTTTTCTCTACCCTGTAACCTCTCTCTCACAGAAGAGACGTTGCGAGCCTATCCTTGTTTTATCGTTATTTCCATGGTAGGTGCTCGTCTGAACTCCAATCTCTGGTCCCCCCTTGCCAATCTTTCACGAAAAACACCCGTCTAGCCGAATCCACTGTGAAAAATTTCCCCCACTCTTTATCTGTGCCTAAATCAAAACGTGGATTCCATGAACAAAGCTTCTTTCTTAGAACTGCACGCCTGTGGAACTCTGTTCCATCTGCCTGCTTCCCACCGGACTACAACTTGGATGTGTTCAAGTCAACGTTAACAAATTCCTAATGAACCGCCCCCTTAAATAAACACTTCATCAAATCTCCACACTAACGTAATGTACTTGCAATAACCCTTATCCCTGAGTGGCTTCCGGGCCTTGATAAGTGGTGACCACTGTGTAAAAAAAAAAAAAAAAAAAAAAATTAACTGAAATACATGATCAGCTTAGTTTGGAAACATAAACCCATTCAAGATGCGACCATATTATATACTGAAAATAAATTAAGAACAATGAAAATCTCTTGTAATGTATGCTGTTGATAAAGATTCCTACCTTAACAACTTAACAATGGGGACTTGTTCAAAAAATTATCTAGTTATTGGGTTCATTTGAAGAAATTGCCAAAGAAGCAAGTCACAGAACTTCAACCATATAGATGATAATACTTACAATTTTAGCTTTGAGGTTATTTCTTTCAAAAACTGTCCAATCTAATTCTAATATTTCTGACTTTGAAATTCTTACCACTATTGAACAATTCAATGGAAACAAGATTTCCATCCAATCTAAAAGATAAAAACTTGTGTGTCTACTTTCCTAGATGTAAGATTCAAATTTAAATTTCAAAAAATGACATGGAAAACACTTTAGGATTGGATTCTACATCAACTTTCTACTGATGATAATGAAGCAGAATCAGCAGGATACACTTCTTCAAGCTTTGTTGAGGATAAAGAAGAGCAAAGTAAAACTGTATCTCTTTCAAGCCTGTTTGATGAATTAGCTTCGAATAAGCCAACAGTAACAAATGAAATCTTAGAGCAAGTAGAAGCTGATTTAAACAACAGAAATCCAAGAATCACACTCTAAACTCCAAAGGAGTAAATCCCTTCTGGTTGCACAAAAGAACTTGACTATTACATAGCTTTACAACTACTCGCAAGAGATGATCTGTTTCAGTGGTGGAAGGATATACAAGATACCTTACCACTGCAGGGTAAACTAGCTTCAAAATACCACCTTCATCTGTGAGAGACTCATTAGTACAGGTAGTAATGTGTATGCACTTACAAGGAACAGGCTGTGTCCTGAAAATGAAGAAACTGGTGTTTCTACATTACAACTTAATTTTTAACTTTAAATACTAAGGAGACTGAGAGTAGAGGAGTTAGGAATAACTATAAGCTGAATTTTTGCACCTGCTGCTGCTCTACTTTCTCTTCTAGATGAAGTAGAGCAGCAGCAGGTACAAAAATTCAGCTTACAGTTATTCACTTAAAGAATTACAATTTGTACTTTGTAATTGGTTTGTAATTTTTTTATCTAATTGTTTAATTATATTTATTTAAGAATTGGAAATTGTATTTTGTAATTTTATTTGATATAGGCAAAAAGCCATAATAGTGGTCAGACACTTAACAAATGTTAAATTAAATTATGTTAATGTGTCAAAGCTATCTGATGAGTTACTTAGCAGTGATCAAATGGTTTAAATCTAATAGAATAAAGAAAAGTAATTAATCGGCTAATTAGGCCAATTATCTGCCGATTAACCAGTACACCGCTAATATATGTAATGTGAGTGTATAGATCTGCATGTATGCATGGATCCGTCTCACTAATAAAACAAATTTATAAATTATATTTCTTATATATGGTTTGACCTCAAAGTTTTATTCCATATAATTTCATTATAATTCCCCTGCTATTTAAGAAACAGAAGTAATGTTACTATTTCTCAGTAGAGTAAGCAAACGTATGATTGGGAGACACTAGAGGTTGGACTTTGAATGTGGAGCTATTGAGAAAAATAAAATTTATCTTTTTATTTGTTCTAGCATTCAAAAATAGATAATAGGCTGATTTGCAGGAGATATAACTCTACTTAAAATTGTCTCTCTTGGATTTGTTAAATTAATTCCAACTTAAATTTTTAAATAACAGTGCATTGGCACTTACTTTTAAAATAGCCTTCATAAGAGAAAAAGCCAAACAAGCCAAGATAAGTTAATTCTATTTTTATTTCGGACTATTAGTCTCATCTTTATAAGTTGTTGTTTGTTTGTTTTTTGTTTTTTTGTTTTTTTTTTGTTTTTTTATTGGTTCACAACGTTTCGGCCAACTTCCTCTGGCCTTCGTCAGGTGGTAACCGCGACGGATAGGAACTTCGAATCTTCTAACTGCATAGTTATTGATAGAGACATTAAATCTCTACGGTTCCAGATGAACATTGTCTGAAGATAGCGGTTTCAATCCCACCCAAAGCGTGCCAGAGGTAATTGGTCAAAAATGTGGTGAGACGACAACAACTACGGATGGCAGTGATGGCTGAGAATGCAGTTAGAAGATTCGAAGTTCCTATCCGTCGCGGTTACCACCTGACGAAGGCCAGAGGAAGTTGGCCGAAACGTTGTGAACCAATAAAAAAAAAAAAAAAAAAAAAAAACAACAACAACTTATAAAGATGAGACTAATAGTCCGAAATAAAAATAGAATTAACATAAAAATGCTCATCTCAAAAATAAAAAAATTCCAATTAAGGAATAATATATATATAAGCCAAGATAATTTAAATTAATCCCAGTAACTATATATATATATATGAGAGAGAGATACCCAAACAAAGGCACAAAAAATTCACGCTTTTGTCTTGTTGAAGAATGGTTGTCCTCAAAGTTATTTTCTTTTTCAAAGTGTTGCTAATATGCAGAGACATCATTAAAGCATTATCTTTACTATTTAAAACTTAATTATTCATAAAAAAATAAACATGTGCAAAATAGCTTTTTTTATAAGAAGGTATATACTTATTTCTAACAGATTATAATAGTTTTTTCATCACTTGTAAAATTAAATAAATGATTATCGATAACTTGCAGCATTTGTGGCTGATATTTGGTTTGTCTAATTACTAAGGTAACTAACTATAGTTTCACATGATTTCTATAAATGATTTATAGATATTTTGTACCCTTAAAAAATGTTCTTATAAATATTTTATAAATAGGCTCTTCCAAACATTAGCAATTGTTTTTTTGTTTTTTTCCTCTGATTCTTAATTCGAAATGTAAAGTTCATACTTTGCTCAAATAAATTCAAGATGGATATGTAAGATCCTTCACTCTTTAGATCGAATACTTTTTTTAGTATGGTAGGGGGTTGGTATGAATATCACCTATTAGCTTTTTAATTTCATCCTCCTTACCTTAAATATCTTTTCTTTTTTTTTTTTTGTGTGTGTGTGTGACAATTTTTAATGATATCTTTGTCTCTTTATGATGGCACAATGGACTGTCATTGTGATCACCACAATGAAACATGTATAAGTAGGCATCTGCCTATAAATAAAATAATTAAGCCCCCCAAAAAATAAAGAAAAATGATGATCATTGACTCATTCTGATTTTTGGTAATTGAAATGTAACCCCGCAGTATATATGCCCTGAAGCCTAAATATATTTTCATTTGTAACTATTTGTAACAAGTTTACTTGAAAAATATATATTTTTGTATAGGCCCAATAAATATTATGTAGATGTACTATGATGATTTTTCTATATTTGCATTTTAGTGCAATTACTTTAACTGAAGCCATCGTATGTATCAAGTTCGGAATGGATCTGTTTAAAAATGCCGAAATGGGATGGTTTGTATTCTGGCTTGGTGTACAAGTAAGTATATATCTTTCCCTTTCAAAACTGATTTATATTTTGATTACTTTCAATAATTTTTGCAGAATTGAGCATTTTGATAAATGTTTTTCATTAAATAAAGTAGTTTTTCATTTCAATATAATATGAAAGAGATTTTGCTTTTCTGCATATTTACAATACATTTGTTTTTAATCAAATATAGTCAAAAATGTTTCTCATATAATGGTGATCCTTTAATTACCATCTAACACGAAGGCTAAAATATATTTTCATTTGTAACTATTTGGACTATATTATAAGTATACTTGAAAAATATATATTTTTGTATAGGCCCAATAAATACTATGATGATTTTTCTATATTTGCTTTTGCAATTACTTTAACTGAAGTCATCTGCCAGTTTTTTCATGCTTTTTTAATTTTTTCTACAAATCTGAATATAAAAAGTACAAAAACAAAGTAGCCTTTTTCAAAGCAACAATTTTCACATTAATGCCGGACATTTCATAAAAATAGTAACAAAATAAGTACAATTTACAATAAAGGAATGGTTAGTTAATGCTCTTGCATAACAAACACAGAACAAGTTCATGAACAATTCTTGTCAAGAACTAGTCAAAGGTAACTTCATCATCATCAGCTGTGATGAGTTGGTGCAGTGGAGGCCTTTGCAATTACCACACAAGTTTGAACAGTGAATGCCATATTTCCTTCAATTGTATTTTGTCGTAGTACACCCTGAAGTACAGTTACACCTAATTATAGTCAAAAAATTTACAGGACCAGGTGGCAAGTCAGTCTTGATTGGTTGTAATTTATCATCTGAAAGTTTCCATCCCCACTCATCAGGTTTTAGTTGGTTTCTACCTTTCCATTCTTGAATTTGGAAATAAACTCGAAGGCTGTTGAATTTCATAACTGTTCTCATTCGTGCTAATGATTTGGCCTCAGCATACTTTGAGCTTTTTGCAACGTTTTCCTTTAAAACGTCTCAATCAGATGTTTTCCCCTCATAAGCATTGTACAGGCACACTAAAGCCTTCTCCCCAGCTTCAATAACCTCTTCTGCATTGCTATCCTTGCCAAACATTTCTGCCAGTTTGAGGAAGTTTCTATTGTTCATCATCTTTAAATTCCATCAACATTGGATGCAGAATCCCAACCGAGTAGTGCATCGATGAAAAGAGTGTCAAACAAAAAACCACATCTTTGATGTTCCAGACTTTTTGCACTAGCCTTTGGTTGTGGCGTAAAGATGTTGTAACATAACATAACATTGGCGTAAAGATGTTGTAACATAACATAACATTAACATAACATAGAAGGACCAATGGGTCAGTGTCATCTGCTATCAGAATGGTTTCTTCTGTCTGTGCTTTTATTCTAGAGCAATCTTCACAATCAATATGTTAGCGTCTCTAGATGCTTCCTCTAAACTCTTTCCCAGCAAGTTGATGAACAATCGTTTATTTTGTTGATTAGCAAGGAAAACATCCTTTTTTAATTTGAACACCATTAAAGGGGTCAGTGACACATTAACATCAACAGAGCCCCCTGCTCGGTGTCGGTGAGTAACGTTTTTAATTAATAATTTTGAGGATTTGAAGTGTTTTGGTTTTTAAAATATGACTACCTTGAAATCTTGAAATATCCTAAGCGTTTTTATGGTTGGTTATTAATTTTAATTTCTTTCCCTAAAATCAGTAAAAATGTTATTACTTTTCTAATGAAAAATATTTTGTTTTTCTTTCAGCTTCTTGGAAGCCTTGCTTGTGTTTATTTATGTGCCCACCTTGCAAAAAGGAATGAGGTTTGTAGTGTGATTCACTTCATTTTTTAATTTTCATTGTTACAGACAGTAATCCTTTTAATCTCATGCAAAGTGAACTAAACAAATCAACTGAAGAAGTAAAAAAAAAATTATTTTGAATGAAGTATGTTATCTAGTATTAGGGTAAGAAAAAATAGTTGTTTTTTTTTTTGTTTTTTTTAAGTGGGACGAAGTAGGGAATAAGGACATTGACAGACTTCACTGCAAAGAAAAAAAAGGGACATCTTTCCCTCAACATCGGTTTGACCTCCACTTTCGCAGTAGCACACACATTGGCTGTAAACAAATATTGTGAGAATAAAACTTTTTAAAACCAAACTTTGTACTGATATATATATATATATATATATTTTTTTAATTCAATTTTCACCCCAAACAAGGCACAGTGCCACTTTGAAGCAGGGGACTACTATCAGGGACTTAATTAGCGGGGTCATTATGAAGGGAGATGAGTAGAAAGATGTTTGTTAACATTACACTTGAACTTCTGCATATCAGTGCAGTTGGGAAAGCAGAATCCCGGAAGGGAGTTCCAAAGACCCGCAGTTCTGGGGAAGAAACTATTGGAGTAAAAGGCTTTCTTGCACCTAGGGATCTCTACTGTAAAGGGATGAGACTTAGTAGCTTGTCGGGGGTAGTTACGTCGGGGAGGTACAAGTGTTTGCAGTTCGTCAGAGCATTCACCATTGAAGTATTTGTAGAACAGGCAGAGGGATGCAAAATCTCGTCGATGGGACAAAGGCTGAAGCCTAGATGACAGTTCAGGACCTATCAGGTTGGCGACTCTCTTTTGAACCCTGTCCAGGAGCGAGAGACAAGCAGCAGATGCACCAGCCCAGATGTGACAACAGTACTCCATACATGGGTGAATGGTTGCCTTATAGAGGTATAGGATACTGTCAGGCGTAAGTAGTTTTCTAGCACGGTAGAGAGAGCCAACCTTCCTTGCAGCAGCCTTGGCAATGCTCTCAATGTATCTATTCCAGTTCATATTCCCTGTAAACGTTAGGCCGAGGAGTTCAAAATTTAAATAAAATAATGTTGTGAGAATAAAACTTTAAAACCAAACTTTGTACTGATATATATATATATATATATATATATATATATATATATATATATATATATATATAAATAATAATAAACAAATATTGTGAGAATAAAACATTTAAGAACAAAACTTTGTACTAATATATATATATATATATATATATATATATATATATATAAATAATAATAAACAAATATTGTGAGAATAAAATCTTTTAAAACCAAAATTTGTACTGATATATATATATATATATATAATAATAATAAACAAATATTGTTAGAATAAAACTTTTTAAAACCAAACTTTGTACTGATATATATATATATATATATATTTAAATAATAAAATCTAGTTATTATTATATTATATCGCAACAATAAAACTCTGTAAAAAAAACTTTGGATTGCTTTTATGAAAAAAAATAATAAAAATAAGTTATATGATTGTATCGTGGCAATAAAACTTTTTAAACCAAACTTTGGCTTCCTTTTAAATAATAATAAAATGAGTCATTTACTTGCTACCAAGATTGATTTTTCTCTATACATTTATATATTTACATAACTTTTTACAAAACATTTTGTAGGGAACATTAAATATTAAAAACCAATGTAATAATTGAAAATTTAGGATGCTGATCTCTCTTGTCATGATCAGTTAAATAAAAACAAGTAAGATTTGAAAATTATGATTTTTTTTTTTAAACTTTATTTTTATAAAGATGAAATGTAGTATCATGCTGTTGTGGGATACAAATCACTAGTGGTGGGACGATTAATCGGAATCGCTAATCGTAAGAATCGTGTATTTTGGGAGGTATCGGAATCGCATCGTTAAAAAATACCTTAATTTTCCGATTCCTTCATTACGATTCTTTTAGTCTGATGTTGAAAAAAAGAAAACTAACCGCAAGAGAGAAATGTAGCATGTTATAAAAAGAAACCAAAGAAATTCATTATTAACAGGGCAATGCTTAGTGCCCCTCCCTTACAAGGTTCATTCATTCAGATCTATTGTAATCAAAACTACAAAAGAGTTAACTTGAAAAGAAGTATGCAGGGCTCTACATTGCGAGTAAAAATAAAAAAAAAACGCTTATCTTTTTGGCGATTGTTTTTTTTTTTTTACTGACAAATCTAATACTGAATGAAAATGCTTTTTCAACTTATATTTTCTTAAAATAAAACGAGCAAAGTCAAATTATTTAAACAGTAAAAGGTTTAATAGAACAATATATTTTTTTTTTCTTTTTTTAAAAGAAGGCTTTTGAAAGAAATATCTCTAAAATGAAATTGATCACGTTGTATTATTTCGCAAAGTTTTGACAGTAGTCGGCTTCTTTTGAAGTTTCAAAAAAATCGACCCCATACCTATCTCTTCCAAAACTAAAGTTATTAAATAACCCCTTCGTTAATTTAAGGGTAATTAATTCAATTCAGTCAAGTTTTTTTTTTTTTTAATTTCATTGAAATAAAATCCATTATTTTTTTTTATTTTTTTTCTCCAGAAAGATAAAACCCTGAATTTGATTATATTAAAAGCAGAATAATATAATCTTTTTTCTAGAATTTTAAATTGAAAATTAAGTGTTTTGCGCAGTTTTTTGCCGAACGAAAAAGAAATTAATATATATTTTTTTAAAAGGTTTTGTAATCAATTAATTTTTATGTCTAAATAATATTTACGATTAATTAAATAATTTAATTTTAAAAAGTATTTATAAATAGAATTTTACTTAAGACTTATAGTTTAGCAATATTGAACCGCATCAACCATGTGTGAATTGAACACAGTCAACAAAAAAAACATTCAAAAGAAAATGCATATTTGCATTTCATTATGCAAACTTTTATACATTGGTTTCAAAAATTAAATTCTATAAGTTTTTTTTGTTAACTACCGGTTGGTACAATTTACCGCCCCATCCCTTTATATTTTTTTCTTTTTGTCTTTTTTAGCGGATTATTTTCAATTAATTATCCAAATAAGTGACTAGCTTTAAAACAAAATTTAATAGTAAATTATTTGTTTACAGATAAACTGAATTTTCTAATATGGCCCAAAGTCCCAAAAAAGTCTTGCATGGAAACTTTTTGAAGTTGATGAAGATGATGAATTGAAAGCCATTTGCAAAGTCTGTCAAATTAAAATATCGCGAGGAATAAAACCATCTAACATGGCCACAACCAACATGTTAAAACATTTAACTATGAAGCATCCAAATAAATTGGAGGAGCAAAATAAAAAAGAAAAGGAACAAAAAATTACCAACTAGTCACTCAGAGCAGTTTTATTAGTGAGGGTCGAAATCGCAGTGTCTTTTTTTTTTTTTTTTTTTTTTGCCTACGTCACCATCTAGGTGTCACCAATTTTTTTTAACCCACCTTAACTTCAAAGAGTAAATACAATATATACAACTAAAAAAATAATTTTTAAAAATGCCGATTCTATTCATAAAAAATTCTTTTAACTAGAAATTAAAACTTAGGTAAAGATAGCTGACTGACAGCAACAGGAGCACTGGTTAACTACTGAACCACGTGGAAAGGTGTGTGTGGGGGGGGAGGGAATTAAATGATGATAATAAATTATGATAACCGTCTTTGAAAGGCACTAAACTCCTAAAATTTACTTCTTTAAAATTTTAGGCGGCACTCCCTGGCAATTTTAAAGCACTCTCTCTCTCTCAAAAAAAAAAAAAAAAAAAGATTTAATTTTTAAGTTTGGGAAAGATATATTTATTATAACCGAATTCCTGTATGAAGACTGGATCTACTTTATTGGACGTTAATTTGTGAGATAAGTAATTTTTCAATGTTTAATATGTTTTTAAAGTTTCAATTATCAATTAAATTTTTTTAATTGCGTTTATTTTTCAATTTATTTTTTTAAAAAACAGGGTTTTAAATGTATTTTTCAAGGTAACAAGCTTCGAAAGAAGTCTAATAAAAAAAAAAATCACTTAAGTTTTAATTACGACAACTCTGAGAATTTAATTATTAAAAAAATATTGAAATGTGACATTTTTTTATTTAACATTTCTATTAGTTCAATTAATTTTCTTTCAATAATTCATTTCAATCAACAAACTTCACCATTTTTTTTTTTTTTTTAATCTTTTTCTGTAATTTTGGTAATTATGTTTGCTCAATTTTATCTAGTATTTCATTTGTTTTTTATAGTGGTATCATTTTTATATGTGTTCCTTTGATATACCCTATTTCAAAATTAGTTTGGCTAAACTTATTCTTCACGTTAAAAACAACGTGTAAAAGCAATGAAAAAGTAAGAAAAAATAATAGGTGTTAACTACTCCTTGTGAATTATGGAGGTCTGAAGAATTGCCGTCACAAATACAACTATCAATAGCCAATCAAAAAATCGTTTTTGAAATTCCTTTAATTGTAACTTTTCGCTATACCTACCTTTTGGTATAAAACACAAAAACTTTTGATTAATGGTATTTCTCATATATGGTCGTTAACTTTGGAAAGGTTATTTTGTATCTACGGCGCCATGTCACGTGGTATATTGTTTTTTTTTTTTTCATTACGCACGTTCATTTATGAATTATTAAATTAAATATTTATCTTTTTTATATTTAATTAGTATATATTTTCTTTCTCTTCCGCTATATTTTTTTTATTTAATTCATTAAATCTGTTAATTATGAGGACCAAAATAATGAATCGTGTGTATTTATTCTCTAATTTTCTTGTTTTTGTTCTGTTATATAAATTCTATTTTATTTGTTTTTGCTCTGAAGGATAAATTCTATTTTCTTTGAGTTTTTTTTCTGTATTCCAATTAAGTAAAATAAATTTTCTCTAAAATAAATTTTGCTAATTTTTCCGTTTAGTTTACTATATAATAATTTTATTTAAACCAAAACACGACGGTGTAGACATAAAATATCTCTTCCAAAGTTAGGGAACATATTTGGGAACTACCGACCATAAGTATAAAACTACCTGGTATATTTCAAAACAATAATTCCCTAGGAATCAGAATCGGAATCGTACTTGATATCGGAATCATTAATCAATATTTTCCTGGAATCGGAATCAGAATCATATAAAAATTAGGAATCGTCCCAACACTACAAATCACTCATATTTGAGAACTAAGTGGAATCAACCAGTTCTATGAATACCACTGATTTCAGAGACTAAATGGAGGCATTCATACCATTGCTACGAACACGTTTCTCTCATATCACTTTAGTGGCTCTTGTATTCTTTATGATAAATACATATTATATTTATACACTTTACACTACTTGTGGTTTCTTTTGCACGAGTCCACAACAACTGGCTGATGAGGATTATTCAAGAACTTCCCGGATCAATCTACAACAATTTTTTTACAACTGGATGAGAAACATTCGGGCAAGGACTCACTCTAAAGAAACAGTCATTGGAAAACAACATTTGATGACCAAAAGGATTCAAGAAAAAGAACTCGCAGAAATTCGAAATAATTTTTTCCTACACTCAGGGAAAATTTGAAACTTCAAAAGTATTTCTTTTCAAAAGTTCAGTGAAAAACGGAAAAAATTACTGTCAACGTTTGGGAAAAAAACCATTCTTCGAGCGTAAAAATCCACAAACACGAGATAAAGAAGTCTTCGAAACAGAATGCCAAAAACTAATACGTCTTATGGTTAAAAGTTGGGAAAAGAAAAAAACTCACGTAAATGATTGTATATTTTATTTTATTGGCTAAAGCGAGTATTCGCACAAAAAAACATTGAGAGCATTGCCAAGGCTGCTGCAAGGAAGGTTGGCTCTCTCTACCGTGCTAGAAAACTACTTACACCTGACAGTATCCTATACCTCTATAAGGCCACCATTCGCCCATGTATGGAGTACTGTTGTCACATCTGGGCTGGTGCATCTGCTGCTTGTCTCTCGCTCCTGGACAGGGTTCAAAAGAGAGTCGCCAACCTGATAGGTCCTGAACTGTCATCTAGGCTTCAGCCTTTGTCCCATCGACAAGATGTTGCATCCCTCTGCCTGTTCTACAAATACTTCAATGGTGAATGCTCTGACGAACTGCAAACACTTGTACCTCCCCGACGTAACTACCCCCGACAAACCCGACAAGCTACTAAGTCTCATCCTTTTACAGTAGAGATCCCTAGCTGCAAGAAAGCCTTTTACTTCAATAGTTTCTTCCCCAGAACTGCGGGTCTTTGGAACTCCCTTCCGGGATTCTGCTTTCCCAACTGCACTGATATGCAGAAGTTCAAGTGTTAACAAACATCTTTCTACTCATCTCCCTTCATAATGACCCTGCTAATTAAGTCCCTGATAGTAGCCCCCTGCTTCAAAGTGGCACTGTGCCTTGTTTGGGGTGAAAATTGAATAAAAAAATTAAAAAAGACGTCGATTTTAATCCGATTAAAATAAACTTTTCTCTGGTCAAAGGACTGCATGTCGAAGAAGAAAAAAAGACGATTTCGCTAAGCACGACACAAATCAGGGGTTAACGAGAAAAGGATATTCTTTTTCACACAGAAATCAAAAAGAATAGCCAATATTAAATAAATACTATAAACTCTCTTTCATAGATAAATAACTAATTCTTAATTCTTTTTAAGGAAAAAAAAGGGGGAAAAAATGTGTAGGATCAACAAGGAATTGAACCCAGTACTTACACGTTATGAAAATTGAAAAATGGTATAAATACAAACGCTGAATTATTTTCTCAGGAAAATTGCCTCACAAGGAAATAAATATATGAAAGAAATATTCATTAAATAACCAAGTACGAATTTTGTAGAGGTTTTTTCTATAGAGTTGGTACTATAGGAAAAGGAAATCAACGAATTGTGTTGTTTCTGAAAAAACTCAAAAAAAAACAAAAAACAGAAATGGTGAAATTCTAACAATTAAAACTTGAAAGAATGTTCCGAGAAGAATAATTGGCAATACAGGAGAAGCACTTGGCAATACAGAAACAAAACAAGAAGAAGCAACTGACAATAAAAAAACAGATGGAAGAGAACCAGTTAAATTTAATGAAATATTTCGAGGAAAAACAGGAAAGAGAAAAGAAAGAAATGAATGAACAAATATTGGAATTGAAAAAATTACATTTAGAGTAACAAAACCAGTCAAATAAAAAAAATGGATTTGATAATGCAAATTTTAATGAATAAGGACAGCGGAGAGGAAACCAGCACGGCTTTTTCCCAAAATGCAACCTGGTGAGCTACTGATACATTTCACTATGGTCCTCAGAATTACCTAACATCTGAACACCTTTTCAAGGTGGATTGAAGTGCATGGATGGATCAAAAGAAGGTTCCTTTATTGCTATGGAAGTTGGTGCATCCAAACATATCAAATTCGTGGACTATATTTTACCAAGAAAAACCAACAAATTGTTGTTGTTTGATGAGGCAGTCAAACTGTTAATGGGGTTATACTATCCAAAAAGAAGCCTTTTCCATAAAAGATAGAAATGTATGAATCTTACATGTAAGGAGAGTCAGGTCTATACGACTTTTGTGTCTATAGTTAATAAGCACTGAGACGATTTCAAGTTGTCAACATTAACGGCGGACAATTTCAAATACCTAATATTCACACAAGGTTTGATAGCCACAAAAGACGCTGATATAAGTTGTGCTCTAAATAGATTGGAATTAGAATGTGATTTGACGCTTCAGAAACTGGCTGAAGATTGTCAGCGGTTCGTGGCAATGAAGCAAGATTTCCGAAACATAGAGGAAGCAGGTATCGCTCACATTAAAAAAATATGCTTCAAAAATAATGGCCGCCCACCAGGAATTACCAACCAAGAGGCAAAAATAACCCTTCACAAAATTATCAGGATTGACAAAATCCGAGGACCCCTTGTAGCAAATGTGGAGGGCCTCATGGGTACAATGCACATCAGTAGCAAAGGCAAATAACATGTGACCTATGAAAGCAAGCAAAGCACAAGGCCTCATATTGCAGAGCAAAAGTAGCAAAAAAGAGCTTTAAAAAAAAATGAAAAAATGGACCCTTCACCAACAGAGAACATAAGAAAATATGTTACGGTGAGAATCAGAAATAAAGAAGTGAAACTGCAACTTGATTCAGGGTCAGATTTATTGATTAGAAATTTTCACACGTGGAAGAGAATACCGCAGAATACCACAGATGTGCTGACGGTTATATCTCACAGGATTAGTGAATCTCTTGACAAAGGCTTCCTTTCTAGGGCAATTGCTCTTGACATATCAAAGGCCTTCGACAAGGTATGGCATAAGGGTCTACTTCACAAGATTTCCAGCTACAGTATAACTGGAAATGTTTTCTCAATCATTAAATCATTTCTCTCCGATAGACTCATAAGAGTAGTGGTAGATGGACAAAAATCGGAGGCCTGCAATATAAATGCTGGAGTTCCTCAGGGGTCAATCCTAGGCCCAACTCTCTTCCTGATCTACATCAATGACCTCCCTAAACACATACTTAAATCATTCGTTGACATCTATGTTGATGACATGACCATCTACGGCAACACATCAAAGGCTGTAAATGACAAAGTTCTCTCTGATTTTCTCTCCTCTGATCTCGAGTGCGTGGTTCAGTGGGGGAAAATGTGGCTGGTTACCTTTAATGCATCCAAAACCAAACTCCTATCCTTACATAATCAACGCTCTGATCCCCATCTGGCATCAATTGTGATGGATGGCTCTCGTCTGGGTGAGGCTCTGTGTTTTGACAAGCTTCTGGGTTTGACCTTTACTCCTGATCTGAAATGGAATACGTACATCAAGTCTGTTGCCAAGGTCGCTGGAGAGATGGTGGGATCCTTCTACCGCTCCAGAAGATATCTCACTACTGATGCAATTCTCTATTTATATAAAAGCCAAGTACATCCAAGGATGGAATACTGTTGCCATATCTAGGCAGGAGCTGCTAAAAACAGCCTATCCTGCCTTGACAGAGTACAAAATAGACTTCGTGGCTTAGTGGGGGATGCCCTTTTCTCTACCCTGCAACCTCTCTCTCACAGAAGAGACGTTGCGAGCCTGTCCTTGTTTTATCGTTATTTCCATGGTAGGTGCTCGTCTGAACTCCAATCTCTGGTACCCCCTCGCCAATCTTTCACGAAAAACACCCGTCTAGCTGAATCCACTGTGAAAAATTTCCCCCACTCTATATCTGTGCCTAAATCAAAACACGGATTCCATGAACAAAGCTTCTTTCTTAGAACTGCACGCCTGTGGAACTCTGTTCCGTCTGCCTGCTTCCCACCGGACTACAACTTGGATGTGTTCAAGTCCAATGTTAACAAATTCCTAATGAACCGCCCCCTTAAGTAAACACTTCATCAAATCTCCACACTAACGTAATGTACTTGCAATAACCCTTATCCCTGAGTGGCTTCCGGGCCTTGATAAGTGGTGACCACTGTGTAAAAAAAAAAAAAAAAAAAAAAAAATAGGAAAGCCCACGATGATAAAGATGAATAAAATCACAAGATATATAATTGGTGAAAAAATAAATTTTGAGGGTGAGTTAATTATTAATGTGTCACTAAAAAGAACAACAAAAAGCTTAAAGCGTTTGTTCTAAGGAATGCAACAAATTTATTCGGGATCAATTGGATTCAAGAATTTGAATTATGGGACTCACCAAAGTCAAAAACCTAACGGCCGAAGCCGACAAATTCAAAAAAGATCTCAAAAATTTTTCCGAAGTGTATTCTCTGAAAAGCTTGGATGCTACACAAAAATAAAAGCAAGATTCGAATTGCTGGATGAAGCAAAACCAATATTCAAAAAGCCACGGAGTGTACCATTCGCTTCGAGGGACAAAATTGAAGAAGAATTGGAAAGACTAGTTAAAACTGGGATTTTAACCCCTATTAACTATAGTGAATGGGCAGCCCCCACTGCATACATAAAAAAAAATCTAAAGAGATTAGAGTATGCGCGGATTTCTCTACTGGATTGAATGCAGCACTCAAGGACCACCACTATCTGTTACCAAACCAAGACGAAGTATTCACTAAGTTAAATGGCGGAAAAAAATTTTCCAAGATAGATTTAAGCAAGGCACACCTACAAATATCAGTAGAGGAAGATAGCTTGTAACTTTTGTGTATCTCAACGCACAAAAAACTTTATAAATTCAATAGATTAGCATTTGGTATAAAAGTAGCACCTGCAATTTTCCAATAAGTAATTGATATTTTGCTAAGCTGTTTGGATTTTGCAATAGGCTATCTGGACGATATTCTTATATGTAGTCAAAATATTTAACAACATAGAGATCATGTATTTCAAGTGTTTGACAGAATAAAAAAATACGGCTTCACATTCAAGGAAGCAAAATGGGATTTTTTTTTTAACAAATTAAATACCTGGGTCCTATAATAGATAAGGATGGGAGGAAACCCGATCTGGATAGGTTCATGGCTATAAAAGACATGCCAGAGCCTCATAATGTACCTCTGGTGCTACCAGATCAGGCTGTCTACTGACTTCCTGAGATGAAACGCACCTACATAGATGTCTTTGTTTTTTTATTCCCTTTTGCAAAACTTAGTCATGTTCTGCGAAAACAAAAACAACATTCTCCTCCCCCTCCCCTCCCTCGTTTTCTTTTTCCTTCACCTCCTCACCTTTTTTTTTTTTTTTTTTTTTTTTTTTTTTTTGCCTAGTTGGTAGGGCGATAGAACATACCAACTGCCCCCCTGCAGAGGGTAAAAATCCTTCAATGGGACCACCAGTTGACCGTTGGTGGCAACCCGTAATGCATTAAGAACGGGATCCTGGTGGTTGAGTGGAACATGCCTAGGAAATAATAACATGATACTACAACACACCACTTTGGCCCTTACTAGGCTAGACGGGAGGTTGGATAGGCCCGATCCAATCAATCGGTTGGTCATGACAAGCACTAATTCAGACAATCCAAACAAAAACACACTAACACTCAACATAAACAATAAACTGAATTAATAAGCGATGGCTGAAGGGTCAATCAAGCTGGGAAAAAGGTAACCATCAGGAATAATAAAAATACAGGGAAATCCCATACTTGGGTGGGCATAACCATATATTGTGAATGCTTGGAAACCTCCCCATGTTTGAGTATACCAGCTATGTAGCCCTGGAGAACCGAGGCGAATGGGATTTACCCCCTCATAGTTCTTCCCCATAAGGGGCTCCGAGGAGGGTGGGGAGCATGGCTGATGAATTTTTCAAAAATTATTATGAATACCAAAAAATCCAAGAGACCACACACAGAAATTGACTCTGACAGCGACAATGAAGATACAAACTTTCCAAGATTCATCGTGCTAGAAGCAACGTCTAATATACCGTTAACTAAAATGTCACCCTTCATTATCCAAAAGGTAATATCAAGCAAAATAACACCAAAAAATGTCAAAAAATTAAGGAATGGTACCATATTGGTAGAAGTACTAAATAAAAAACAGGCCAAAACTCTACTTCAACTACAAAAATTGCATGAAACAAACATCAAAGCTTATCCACACCAAACACTAAACTACTCCAAAGGAGTCATAAAAAACCAGGAAATCTCCGTCTGCACAACAGAAGAAATCAAAATAGAACTAAAAAACCAAGGGGTCACAGATGTAAAAAGAATCACATTTAAAAAAAAAGGAGAGGTAATATATACAAACACTTATATATTAACATTCAATTATCCTCAAATACCAGAGACCATCAATATAGGTTATGAAAGAACGAAAATAGAACAATACATCCCAAAACCTTTACAATGCTACAACTGCCAAAAGTTTGGACATAATAAAGACCAATGTCTAAGATTCTTCACATGTGGAAACTGCAGTGAAAAAAACCCAGACCACGATGAAGAAGACTGTCCAAATAAAACCAAATGCACAAACTGTCAAGAAGAGCACCACTCTCACTCAAAACAGTGCAAAATATATAATCAAGAGAAGGAAATAATAACAATCAAATATCAAAAAAATATAACCTTCCAAGAAGCCCGCAAAGAAGTCACAAATCGCACCAAAAACTCATATGCCACAATAACCCAACAAGCAAACAAAATGTACAACTACAATGAACTAAACCTTGCTCCAGAAATTGCAAACCTAGCAAAAGAACTAAAGAACATACTTGAAGAATTAAAATCTTTTTTATCAGAACTGAAAATAAACTCCAACAGCCAAATAAAAGTCAGAAACGAACAACCCAGTATAAAAGAAAACGAAACAAAGGAAATCAGAAAAACTTCCATCAATATTGAGGAATCAATCCCTAAAGAAATGAAACCTCCTCAATTATCAAAACGTGAAAGATCCAAGTCACAAACAAGGACAAAAACAGATGTTAAAAATAAACACACAACAACAGAAAAAATGGAAATAGAACAGAACAACAAAAAAACTACCCCCCAAAAACAAAATGACAAACAAAAAACAGAATTAGTATTAATTGAAAATGAAAATAAATTTGAACTAGTTGAAACTGATAGCCAAAAAAGACAGTCAAGACAAAGTAAATCTAAAAGTCCCAGACCAAAACCCAAAAAAAGCCTCTCACCAGAAACAAGAAACAGACCATCCACTTCCAAAAGAAACACCCAAACTAACATCGAAACTATGGACGTAGACATAAACACCAACAGTCCAAAACCAAAAGAAAATATAAACCATGACTAACAAAATCCTACAGTGGAACATAAGAGGATTAAAAATTAATATCGAAGAAATGCAAATACTTATCAAATCCTTATGTCCTGCAATAATTTGCCTACAGGAAACACACTTAAAAGAAAATGACAAAATTAACATAAAACACTACTCAATATACAACCACATAAACAAATTATCATGCAAAGCCACCGGTGGATCATCAATACTGATAAACGAAAACATTCCACACAGCAAAGTGAACTTAAAAACAAATATGCAAGCCGTTGCAATAACTGCAACACTACAAAAAACAATAACCCTATGCTCACTCTATATACCACCAAATGAAACAATAAACGAAACTGAATTAAACAATATAATCAAACAACTACCTAAACCTTTTCTACTGTTGGGAGACTTCAATAGTCATAATATATGGTGGGGCAGTAAAAAAAACAACAAAAGAGGCCAAACCATAGAAAAAATAATTAACCAAAACGATCTATGCCTACTCAACAACAAAGAGAATACATATATGCACCCACCAACGGGAACCCTATCAGCAATCGATATAACACTATGTGACCCAACTATATACATGGATTATAGCTGGAGAACACATAAGGATGCATGCGGAAGTGACCACTTCCCAATCATAATAGAAAACGAGAATCCCAAGCCAGAAGACAAAACACCCCGCTGGAATTTACAAAAGGCAAATTGGGAAAATTTCCAAAATACATGTCAATACAGATTAATACCTGAAGCGAATCCTGACTTAGAACACATCACATATTTCAGCAACACCCTACTCACAATAGCCGAGGAGAACATACCAAAAAGTTCCACTACTACAAAATATAACAAACCCTGGTACAATAAAGAATGCAAAGAAGCTATAAGAGCCAGACGTGCGAACCTAAGGAAATTTAAAAACAGTCCAACGAAAGAAAATTTGGACACCTATAAAAACAGCAAAGCCAAAGCACGGAAAACTATCAAAGAATCAAAACGGAACTCGTGGAAAGATTATGTAACAAAAATTAATCAAAACACAAAACCCAAAAAAGTATGGGAGATGGTCAGAAAAATAGCAGGAAAAAATACAAAGAACCCTATTAAACACCTTATATGCGACAACACAAAGATTACCGACAAACAAAATATCGCAAATAAATTAGCAGAACAATTCTCAATGAACTCATCATCAAAAAACCAAAATAAAAAATTCCAAGCTATAAAGAAAAATGAAGAAAAAATAAAAATAAACTTCAAATCAAAAAATGAAGAAAACTACAATCAATTATTCAACAGTGCAGAACTAGAGGAGGCAATAAACAAATCTCCCGATACAGCAGTCGGCCCCGACGAGATCCATTATCAATTCCTCAAAAAACTACCAAAACCATCACTGGACTACTTATTACAAATTTACAATGAGATATGGATAACTAACAACATTCCAAAAAACTGGAAGCAGGCAACAGTAATCCCAATACCCAAACCAAAAAAAGACCATACAAACCCAACAAACTACCGACCCATTGCACTAACTAGTTGTTTGTGCAAAACTTTTGAAAGAATGATTAACGAAAGATTAAATTGGTACTTGGAAAGCAAAAATCTAATTACAGAAAGCCAGTCGGGTTTCAGGAAAAATAGAAGCCCCACCGATCACTTAATAAAACTGGAAACACGCATAAGAGAAGCATTTGCAAAAAAAGAACATCTAATAGCAATTTTTTTTGACATGCAAAAGGCGTATGACACCGCTTGGAAATACGGAATCCAAAAAGACCTGTATGAACTAGGACTTAGGGGTAGAATGCCAGAAATTATCAGAAATTTCTTAACAAATAGAAACTTCCAAGTACGGATGGACAACACTTATTCAGTCCAAAAAGATCAAGAAATGGGGGTCCCCCAAGGCAGTATCCTGTCTGTCACCCTCTTCAACATTAAAATAAACAATATCATAAAAAACATAGACCCAGGAATTGAAAATGCCCTATACGTGGACGACCTACTTATATACTACCAATCTAAATATATACAAACAGCCGAACGCAAACTACAACTCTGTCTGAATAAAATAAACAAATGGGCCATAGAAAATGGATTTACATTCTCAGAGGAAAAAACTAAATGCATCCACTTTTGCAAATTACGAAAATTCCACCACGACCCCAACCTGAAACTGGATAACAAGAACATCCCACTTACCGACCAACATAAATATTTAGGTATTATATTTGATAAAAAATTGAACTTTATACCGCATATAAAATATTTAAAAGCAAAATGCCAAAAGACAATGCAATTGATCAAAGTCCTAGCACACACCGATTGGGGTGCAGACAAAGTCACATTATTAAAATTATACCAAACTCTAATCAGATCTAAAATGGACTATGGATGCTTCATCTATGGAGCAGCAAGGAAGTCCTACATAAAAGAACTAAATACAATCCACCATCAAGGATTAAGATTAGCCTTGGGAGCATTTAGAACCTCTCCAGTAGAAAGCCTCTATATAGAGGCCCACGAGCCTCCACTGATTCTAAGACGACAGAAGTTAGCGCTACAATATTACCTAAAGCTGGTATCAAGTCCAACAAATCCTGCATATCAATGTACCCTTCACCCACAATACACACATCTCTTCAACAAGAAAGAAGATATCAAGCCCTACAGCCTCCGGATAAAAAACCTTCTCACAGAAGCCCAAATGGACATTACAAAAATACATAAATATAACAAATCAAAAACTCCACCCTGGATGATCAAACAACCACACATAATATTAAAATTAAATAAATATCCCAAAACGAAAACCCACCCATCAACCTTCCATGAAGAACTACTTATCATCCAGAATACATACAAAGAATATACACAAATTTACACTGACGGATCAAAAGATGGAGATAAAGTAGGATGCGCAGCCATCCACAAAAAAATAAAACTAAAGAAAAGGCTCCCAAACGAATCTTCTATTTTCAGCGCAGAAGCAACAGCCATAGATTTGGCACTGAATATAATAACCAATGATGACCATCAAAAATATATCATATTTACTGACTCACTTTCAATACTCATATCTCTAAAAGAAAAAAAAATGACAAATCCACTTATTACAAAATTGCTAAACAAAATAGATGCCATAACCATGAAAAAAAACATTATCTTTTGCTGGATACCAAGCCATATCGGCATATACATGAATGAACAAGCAGATAAGGCAGCAAAGGAAACTCTGCAACAAAACCACATAAGTGGAAAAATCCCCTATACAGACCTAAAGACTAAAATAAACACATTTTTGAAGAGAAAATGGCAAGAAAACTGGAGCTCATGCACCAAAAACAAACTATTCCAAATAACACCAAATATTGGAACGAGAGACACCAAAAAGTTAACAAGAAAGGAAGAGGTAGTAATGACCAGACTGCGAATAGGTCACACTCACATCACCCACTCACATCTACTAAAAGGGGAGGAGACACCAAACTGTATAACGTGTCAAGAACCCTACACAATACACCATATACTGACAAACTGCATTGACCTTGAACAAATCCGAACAAAGTATTACCAAGAAAAAAATCTGAAAACAATATTAAACAAGATTGATCCCCAAAAAATTATCAATTTTCTGAAAGAAACTAAAATATTCTCAAAAATATAAGGAAAGACCCCCCCCCCCCAAAAAAAAAAAAAAAAAACCTTAAGAAGAACAAACCAATATTTAACACAACATAACGAACCTTTCGGCATTAAATGACCCCAAAGTGGTTGATATGCCGTAAAACAAAACAAACAAACAAACATAATGTACCTACATTGCAGAGTTTTTTTAGAGCTCACAAACTATTATCAAACGTTCATTAAGAACATGCATGAATTGCACACACCATTGAATGTACTATTAAAAAAGGTCTACCAACTTACACAGCCAACAGACTACAAAGATGGGAGATCATTCTACTGAATTACGACTTCAGTATGAAATTTCTTACATTGGTGAAGTCACACAGACGGATTGTCTCGATTAATCCCAAAATAAAGACAACCACTGGAAAACACAGTAATAGCGTCACTACAAAGTGAAAATGACTATACACAAATACTGTGTAATATGATCAAGGAACTACCAGTGACTTTGGAGATATAATGAGGGAGACTGAAGAAGATAGTTTCATCAAAGAAATGAAACAAAAAATTCAATCGGATGAATCGGCGGCAGAAGTTTATTCTATGTACAATGAGGGACTGTTGTACCGAGAAAGAGTAGTAATCCTAAGAAAATCCTAAAGGATTTCCATGCGGGACACCCTGGGGCTACTCTAATGAAGACCTCATGAGGTCCTACATTTACTAGAAGAGTATGGACACTGATATAGAAGGCACAGTAAAGTGGTGTAAGGAATGTGCTTGGCTGCAAAAGCACCCCAATACGATTTAGTTTGTGGCCTAAAGCGGACCACCCATGGCAAAGAATACACGTAGATTACACAGGCCCACTGGATGGAAACTATTATTTAATAGTGGTAGACAGTTTTTCAAAATGGCCTGAGGTATTTTGATGTAAAAGTCCAACAACGGATTTTACAATCAGTGCTCTTCACGAATTGTACACTAGGTTTGGTGTGGTTGATTGTCTAGTGTCAGACAATAGCACTCAATTCACTTCAGCAGATTTTAAAAGCTTCTGCAAGGATTTCCAGGTTAACCACATAATGACACCAACCTATCATCCCCGATCGAATGGGCAGGCAGAGAAGTTTGTAGACACGCTGAAAAGACCCCTTAAGAAGCTAAAGGAACGCCCTCAGAAAAGGCGCTCCAGCAGTTGTTACAAGTTTACTGAATTACACTAAATGAAAGCACTCCATTGAAGATGTAACTGGCAGAGTTCACGAGGAAAATTAGGCCAGTCTTCAAGAAACTTTTGCCAAAACAGGTAAAACCGCCAAATACTATAGTTCCTAAAAAGAGGTATTTACCTGATGAAAAGGTATTTTTCCAGGTACATAAAATAATAGTATGATGTGGGAACCAGGAAAGGTCCAGAAAAGGATCGGGCGAATGGTTTACATTATCGAAGATCCAAGATTTACTCACAAGAAATATTTGAACTAAATTCAGAAACATATCACAGATGACAACCTCCTGTTGAACAGCAAGAGGTAATGGACCAGATATATGACACGTTTGACCTGGTAACACCACAAGTAGCTGGACAACGCTGGTCCTCCAGAAAAAGGAAAATAACCGACCCAATAGATATCAACCTCAGGAAAAAGAGCTATACGATCATTCCAGAGGAATGAAAAGTTTGGGAGAGGGGGTACAAATCACCCCTATTTGAGAACTAAGTGGAATCAATCAGTCCTACGAATACCACTGGTTTCAGAGACTAGATGGAGACATTCATACCATGTTTAACCGCATGCTACAAAGACATTCAATATCACTTTAGTAGCTCCTGTAGTCTTTACACTACTTATGGTTTCTTTCATTTGTGACCCCTAGCATGGGTCTACAACACATACAACATACAAATCTTTTTATAACTTTTATTTTTTAAAGAGAAAATATATCACATCATACAAACCTTTTTTATGAGTTTTATTTTCATAAAGATGAAATGTAGTATCACAACATACAAATCTTTTTATAACTTTGATTATTATAAAAATGAAACGTATCATACAACATACAAATCTTTTTATTACTTTTATTTTAATAAAGATGAAATGTAGTATCATATGACATAGAAAGTTTTTCATGTTTTTTTTATATAAAAAACTTTGCTATAGAGAGGCAAGCAAATAGCAAAGTTTTTTTATATAAAAAAATATTTATATATTTTATATAAAAAGGGCAATGTTAGATACAAGATAAGTTTTTCATATATAGTACAAAACTATATTTAAACAGATCACACAACTGAGCCTTGATATAATAAGCAGTTTACGACGATTCCACTCGGCATTCTAAATTCTTCCACCGGTTTCTAATGTAGGGAAAATCCTCTTCCCCACAAGATTTTTTGTCAAAACGTTATGTAAATATCTAAATGCCATCTGCAAAAAGAAAAACAAATTAATCTTGGACTAAATAACCTAACTCATTTTTATTATTATTTAAAAAATATATATAAATCTAAAGTTTGGTTTAAAACATTTTATTTCCACGATATAATAATATAACTCATTTTTATTATACAATTTTCATGATATAATCATATAACGTTTTTATTATTTAAAAATTTATATATCGATCCAAAGTTTGGTTTTAAAAGTTTTATCGCAATATTATTAGTTTAAAAAAAATATGCATGTATATAAAGTTTGGTTTAAAAAAGATTTCTTTTCACAATATTTGTTAACAGAGCCAATGTGTGTGCAAAGATGAAGACTGATGTTGAGGGAGAGATTCATCCGAAAAGTGTGATTGGTATCCGAAGTACGAAAAGTAAATAGTGAAATACTTATTTATGAAGGGCTTAAGTTCACTCTTATTTTTTAGTCAATAAGGAAAAATAACAGAGGGGAAAAAAACCTGTGAAAAATAGGCTACTTTGAATCAAATATCAATATGTGTGGCATATTGGGTTTGACATTTAAAAATTCGATAAAGTAGGTATGGCCATAATAAAGGGGGAATCTTTGATCCTCATAGCAAGTAATAACAATAAAAACTTGTAAAATAAAATAGATTCATATTACTTGTATTGCTTGTTCTCATTTTGAGTGTTATTAGTGCAATATTTCAGTCGACCATCTCCAAGGATCTTGGTTGTTGTTTGGAAAAAGAAAGGAGAAAAGTTAGTGGCTCCATAGATATTTTTGTATTCTTGGAGTTGGTCTGTTTTATGCCTGTGGCTTCATGTGCGAAAAAAAATTGGTTTACAAAGGGGAGGCAACACTAATAAAGATCAGCAGGGGATTATCTCCCTTCCATCGCTGAAATTTTAAGGGTGTACAATTGTTTTTCTAAAGGCTCACAAATGCTATTAATTTCTAAGCATGGTCTGCTTAGTAATTTTTTTTTTTATTTGTTTGAGTAAGTGTGTTATCTCCTTAAGTTGTCTGACCCTCCACCTTGTATCCCTGTCAATTATTTTGGCCTCATTCCTCAAAGGAAAATGTGTACCTTTTTCTTTACATATGTGATTAGCTAGTTCCGACTTTTCGACCTCCCCACATGCTTTACTTTTAAGGAGTGACCTTTGTATAGTTTTCCACATTTGCATGAAATCTCATATACAGTTGTTTGTCATGAGACTTTCAGGCAGGAGCTTGACTCATACTAGGTGTTTTTGAGAAGTCAAATCACTTTTGAATATTGTTTGATTTTTAAAAAGAAAAAATATGCAATCCATAGATTGCATAGTTTTTAAATTTTTTCGGACATGTCCTTTATGTATAGTGTGCAAGTTTTCCGGTATTGTTCTTTGGTGTTTCCTGGAACCGATGTAACGCTCTCTGGGTAGTCATTTCAGTGAAAGCTAAACTAACCGAAACTTTGCACAAATAACACTCAAGAAGAGAACTATAGTCTGATCCAAACAAGTGATATAAACAGCCCTCATCTAAAAAATTCAAAACTTTAAAATTGATTCATCGTAATTTTTGTTGTATTCTCAAGAAGTATTATAAAAATTTTCTTTTTTTATTTTGATGTCCTTAAAACTGGTGAATTTTCCAAAAAATTCTCTAAAAAGCTAAAAACGGGAAAAATAAAATCAAATGTTATTTCTACATATTTTGACATAAACAATGCAGTTTTTTAAATTCTCTCAAAAATCAAATTGATTTCGTTAATTTTTTTACAAACTTATTTTAAAAAACTTATTTAAAAACCTTATTTAAAAAAAACTTATTTAAAAAAAACTATATAAACTGAAATAAGATATTTACAAAAAAAATTCTTGTATTTTGACACCCACCTCCCTATCAAAAGTTTTGTTTTGTTTTTTTTTTTGGTGGAGGGGATTGGCATCTTACTTTTTTTTTTACATATTAAAATGTACTGGAATGATGAAATACATTTAATTTTGGGTCACAATCGTTGCTGATTTATGATATTTCTGAAAAAAAGAAGTTTGCTATCTGATCTGGGGGTTTCTCTTTCTTTCTATGAATAGCAGAACATAAATGGGCAGGTCATTCTTTGAAAGATACAGACAACAGATGAACAATAGAAAAAACAAAGAAGGCAATAAATATGGTGGAGAGTACCTCAACAGCCAATTGGGTCCTATTTGACTATACCTAGAGACAAAACAAGGTGGAAAGATACTATGGAAGGGGTTCCACTATCAACAGTAATCAAAAACTGTAATAATTGTGATGAATTAGATAAAAACCTGGCAAAATTGATGTTAGCAATGATTGTGATTCTTCCTGTATATAATATTTTGATTGCAGAAATTCCCCTCTGGATCAAATTAACAATTACATTAACAGATGTCACATACAAATTTATGTCTAAACTGTTACCTACTATCTTATGTAACTTTTGCACGCCGTGACATACACATTCAGTCATATTATTAAATAGAAAACCACCATCACAATCGCAACATTATAAGAGGAAGGAGTCCCTACTTTTCTCTCTCTATTTTTTTTTTACAAGGTAGTCACCACTTATCAAGGACTGGAAGCCACTTGGGAATAAGGGTTATTGTGTGTACAGTACGTTAGTGTTGGAGATCTGATAAAGTGTCTTACTTAAGAAGGCGGTTCATCAGGAATTTGTTTACATTGGACTTGAAGACATCCAGGTTGTAGTCAGGTGG
Source organism: Euprymna scolopes (assembly GCF_053919585.1). Lineage (NCBI taxonomy): Eukaryota > Metazoa > Mollusca > Cephalopoda > Sepiida > Sepiolidae > Euprymna > Euprymna scolopes. The sequence goes on along the minus strand of NC_136497.1, from coordinate 108,254,904 downwards.
GAAACAGGTAACTGGAACAGAGTTCCACAGGCGTGCACTTCTAAGAAAGAAGTTTTGTTCATGGAATCTACGTTTAGATTTTGGCACAGATAAGGAGTGGGGAAAAATTTTGACAGTGGTTTCAGCTAGGTGGGTGTTTATCGTGAAAGATTGGCGAGGGGGGACCAGAGATTGGAGTTCAGACGAGCACCCGCCATGGTAGTAATGATAAAACAAAGACAGGCTCGCAACGTCTCTCCTGTGGGAGAGAAAAGGGCATCACCCACTAGGCCACAAAGTCTATTTTGTACTCTGTCAAGGCAGGATAGGCTGTTTTTAGCAGCTCCTGCCCAGATGTGGCAGCAGTACTCCATCCTTGGACATACTTGGCTTTTATACAGATAGAGAATTGCATCAGGGGTGAGATATCTTCTGGAGCAGTAGAAGGATCCTACCATTTTTCCAGCGATCTTGGCAACTGACTTGATGTACGTATTCCATTTCAGGTCAGGGGTATGTACGTATTCCATTTCAGGTCAGAAGCTTATCAAAACATGGAGCTTCCCCTAGACGAGAGCCACCCATATCAATTAGTGCCAGATGGGGATCAGAGCGTTGATGATGTAAAGATAGGAGCTTGGTTTTAGATGCATTAAAAGTAACCAGCCACCTCCTCCCCCACTGTACCACGCACTCAAGATCAGAGGAGAGAGAATCTAAGAGAACTTTGTCATTTACGGCCTTTGATGTGTTGCCATAGATGGTCGTGTCATCAGCATAGATGTCAACAAATGATTTAAGTATGCGTTTTGGGAGATCATTGATGTATATCAGTAAGAAAGTTGGGCCTAGGATTGACCCCTGAGGGACTCCAGCATTAATATTGATGGCCTCTGATTTCTGCCCATCAACTACTACTCTTATGAGCCTATTGGAGAGAAATGATTTTATGATCGAGAAAACATTTCCAGTTATACCGTAGCTGGAAATCTTGTGAAGTAGACCCTTATGCCATACCTTATCGAAGGCCTTTTATATTTCAAGAGCAATTGCCCTAGAAAAGAAGCCTTTGTCAAGAGATTCACTAATCCTATGAGATATAACTGTTAGCACATCTGCTGTAGATCTGGTAGAACGGAAACCAGATTGCATTTCACTAAGAAGGTTATTTTTGCTGAGGTGGTTGACTTCTTCTTTATTTAATATGGATTCCAGCAGCTTACTCATGACACACAGGAAACTTAAGTATGGGGGCAAGTTCTAGTTGAAGCTTTTTCAGCACAATGATTGGAATGCCATCAGGGCCAGTTGCTTTACTGGAATAAAGGTTCTTGGCAACATCATCCACAGACATTTGTATGTTGCAGAGCATGTTGTCCGTTATAGGAGGAAATACGGGGAGTTGATGGCCTTCGTCGCATAACGTAGAATTAACTGCAAAGTTCTTGGCAAATAGTTTCGCCTTGTCTGATGCTGACGAGATGACCTCAGGTCCATTGATGATGGTTGGGATAGAACGCACACTTCTGTTGAGGATCCTGTTTGCTATTTGCCAAAACTGGTGGGAACCAAGCCGCTGATCAGCTACTTTGGATTTAACAGGACTATTAAAAAAAAGTATTTGCCAAAACTAGTTCCCACCAGTTTTGGCAAATACTTTTAGTCCTACCACTCCTACCAGTTGTCACTGGGTACGATTCGGCATTTTTCTACTTCAGTGTGATTACACCCTTCAAAACTACAAGGTTACATACATCGACATAACATATCCCATTTGATTTCTGCATCAAAATTATGAACTTCTTCCCAACAATGTTCCGGCTTTTATGATTGGCTGAAACCGGACATTCTCTTTTTTTTTAATTACATTTTCACCTCAAACAAGGCACATTGCCACTTTGATGTAGGAGGCTACTATCAGGGACATAAGCTACAGGGGTACTATGTAGGGAGTTGGGCAGCAAGATGTTCACATTACACTTGAACTTCTGCATGTCAGTACAGTTGGGGAAGCAGGAACCCGGAAGAGAGTTCCAAGGTCTAGTAGTTCTGGGGAAGAAACTATTGGAGTAGAAAGCTCTCTTACATCTAGGGATCTCTACTGTGTACGGGTGGGATTTAGCTGCTTGTCGGGTTTGTCAGGGGTGTTTACGTAGAGGGGGTACAAGTGCTTGTAGTTTGTCGGAGCATTCACCATTAGAACAGGCAGAGGGATGCAACATTTCGTCGATGGGACAGAGGCTGAAGCTTAGATGATGGTTCAGGACCTATCAGGTTGGCGACTTTTGAACTTTGTCTAGGAGCGAGAGACTAGTAGCAGATGCACCAGCCCAAATATGACAACAATACTCCATACATGGGTGAATGGTGGCCTTATAGAGGTACAGGATACTTTCAGGCATTAATAGCTTTCTAGCACGGTAGAGAGAACCTACCTTCTTCGCAGTGGTCTTGGCAATGCTCTTAATGTAACTGTTCCAACTCCTGTTTCTTGTAAATGTTAAGCTGAGGAGTTTAAAAGAAGTACTTTCAGGTAATGAATCTTTGATCATTGCTATTGGTGGTAGAGAAGGTTTCTTGTAGTTATTGAAGGAAACAAGTTTAGTCTTGGCAGCATTGAATGTGACCTTCCATTTTGTCCTTTTTCCACTACAGATTGGAGGTCATCCTCTAGTGTTTCTGCCATTTCCTTAGATATGTGTTCATTTGTTTTCCTGTCATATCTGTTATAGAGGGTGGTGTCATCAGCATACATATCCATCTCAGAGACAATTTTGTAAGGGAGGTCATATGAATATTAGAAATGATAAAGGTCCAAGGATAGACCCCTGAGGTACTCCCGCATTTATATAATATTGTTTAGATGATGGCCATTGAGGACAAACTGGATTTTTCTCTTAATAAGGATTTAATTATGTTACGTATTCTACCAGTGATACCATATGATCTGATTTTCCTGAGAAGACCTCCATGCCATACCCTTTCAAAAATCTTAAATATATCTAGAGCTACTTCTGCTTTCTCCAGTGAATGGTATATATGTTCAGAGATTACAGTTAGAATATCTGGTGTAGAATGGGCTTGCTTAAATCCATATTGTTGGTTGGTTAGAAGTTTAGCATCTGTAATTCCAGAATGAAACAAATTCCTACATTAACGAACACTTCTAAAATTTGACAAGCATGGCGACGCCCTCCACAGAAGACACTAACATTAAAACGACCAACATTTATCGACATTTACATATTGCTAACCTCATATAATGCCACAGACATTCACAGGTAAAAAAACTTGCATAAATATGCTCAGATTTTCTTACATTCTACACTTCTGTCGCTATCCGCAGGACACTCTAGCAAGCGCTAAAAACAAAAAAAATAAAAACTATTAACCACTCATAAACAGTTAACTAGTGATAGCTTTATTTCATGGAACAAACTTGCAGAAGTAAATAATTCATATACACACACAATCTTCTCTTTATATTCTTGCAACTATTAATAAGCAATTAAAATTTCTTTGTTTACACAAAGAAACGAAAGAGGTAATTCATGGCTTTAATATTCTTAGCAAATTCTCATTTATTATCAGACTAGCGAGGGGTTGAACAGGTGTTTGTAGGTGTGTGTGAAAAAAAACAGGTGCCCGTGAAAAACAAAGCCTTGACGACGCACAGTTGAAAAATAGTAAAGTGTGAAAAAAAAACCTTGACGACGCACAGTTGAAAAATAGTAAAGTGTGAAAAAAAAAACCTTGACGACGCACAGTTGAAAAATAGTAAAGTGTGAAAAAACAAAGCCTTGACGACGCACAGTTGAAAAATAGTAAAGTGTGAAAAAAAAAACCTTGACGACGCACAGTTGAAAAATAGTAAAGTGTGAAAAAAAAAAGCCTTGACGACGCACAGTTGAAAAATAGTAAAGTGTGAAAAAAAAAACCTTGACGACGCACAGTTGAAAAATAGTAAAGTGTGAAAAAACAAAGCCTTGACAACGCACAGTTGAAAAATAGTAAAGTGTGAAAAAAAAAACCTTGACGACGCACAGTTGAAAAATAGTAAAGTGTGAAAAAACAAAGCCTTGACGACGCACAGTTGAAAAATAGTAAAGTGTGAAAAAAAAAACCTTGACGACGCACAGTTGAAAAATAGTAAAGTGTGAAAAAACAAAGCCTTGACGACGCACAGTTGAAAAATAGTAAAGTGTGAAAAAACAAAGCCTTGACGACGCACAGTTGAAAAATAGTAAAGTGTGAAAAAAAAACCTTGACGACGCACAGTTGAAAAATAGTAAAGTGTGAAAAAACAAAGCCTTGACGACGCACAGTTGAAAAATAGTAAAGTGTGAAAAAACAAAGCCTTGACGACGCACAGTTGAAAAATAGTAAAGTGTGAAAAAACAAAGCCTTGACGACGCACAGTTGAAAAATAGTAAAGTGTGAAAAAAAAAACCTTGACGACGCACAGTTGAAAAATAGTAAAGTGTGAAAAAACAAAGCCTTGACGACGCACAGTTGAAAAATAGTAAAGTGTGAAAAAAAAAAGCCTTGACGACGCACAGTTGAAAAATAGTAAAGTGTGAAAAAAAAAACCTTGACGACGCACAGTTGAAAAATAGTAAAGTGTGAAAAAACAAAGCCTTGACGACGCACAGTTGAAAAATAGTAAAGTGTGAAAAAACAAAGCCTTGACGACGCACAGTTGAAAAATAGTAAAGTGTGAAAAAAAAAAGCCTTGACGACGCACAGTTGAAAAATAGTAAAGTGTGAAAAAAAAAATCCTTGACGACGCACAGTTGAAAAATAGTAAAGTGTGAAAAAAAAAACCTTGACGACGCACAGTTGAAAAATAGTAAAGTGTGAAAAAACAAAGCCTTGACGACGCACAGTTGAAAAATAGTAAAGTGTGAAAAAAAAAACCTTGACGACGCACAGTTGAAAAATAGTAAAGTGTGAAAAAACAAAGCCTTGACGACGCACAGTTGAAAAATAGTAAAGTGTGAAAAAAAAAAGCCTTGACGACGCACAGTTGAAAAATAGTAAAGTGTGAAAAAACAAAACCTTGACGACGCACAGTTGAAAAATAGTAAAGTGTGAAAAAACAAAGCCTTGACGACGCACAGTTGAAAAATAGTAAAGTGTGAAAAAAAAAACCTTGACGACGCACAGTTGAAAAATAGTAAAGTGTGAAAAAACAAAGCCTTGACGACGCACAGTTGAAAAATAGTAAAGTGTGAAAAAAAAACCTTGACGACGCACAGTTGAAAAATAGTAAAGTGTGAAAAAACAAAGCCTTGACGACGCACAGTTGAAAAATAGTAAAGTGTGAAAAAAAAAACCTTGACGACGCACAGTTGAAAAATAGTAAAGTGTGAAAAAACAAAGCCTTGACGACGCACAGTTGAAAAATAGTAAAGTGTGAAAAAAAAACGGGCGCGTTTTTGATTGACGTGATAACGATAGGTATTCAGCAGTTAGCATTTTGTGCGGGACAGTTTTTAATGAGGTCAATAAATCGGTTTGTTTGTTTTTAAAAACCCGCTCCCCCCCGTCTGATATGACGAAGTCGACATTGACCAAACGTTACTTAGCTCTCTAGAGACCACTGGCCTGTGATTAGAATTGAGTTTCGCTTTTTTTTATACCGAAAAGCGAATGTAACGCGTGCCGATGCGGGAAATGTGGAATAATTAACGTTTGAAAGTTAATAAAATTAGATAGACAGGCAAGCTCCGTGGTTAAGTGTGAATATTACAATTTATAGATGATATAAAAAGTTTTAAGAAATTGTGAAGCGAGCGAGTGCTTCTCTGGAAGAAGCCTTTTGTGGACATCGAGGAAAAGCGTACATACATACATACATACATACATACATTTTCGCTTTTATATTTATAGATTACCATAGCCAAATCACCACTAAAAAATAATCGTCCACATCCATAAAACTTAAACCTTGAATCGGAAATTCAAAAACAAAATGAAATGAATTATATTTTCGATACGACAATTTGCTAAGAATTTTAAAGCCAAGACTTTCTATTCGACAGTTTAAAGGCTTCTGAGGATTCATGCAAATAAATATTAACAAACAATTAAAATTGCTTTGTTTACAAAAACTAAACAAAATAGATAAAGTCTTTAAACTGTCGAATAACAATTCACTGCTTTAAAATTCTTAGCAAATTAATTAAAAGATTGAAAGTTTTGTGGAGCTTTTCATTCCTTGGTCTTCAGGCCACAGTCACATAATTCTTGTTCATTATTTATTTGACCAATAGTGTCATGATATTTATTTCTTACATTTTGAGTGAATTTTATTCGAGTATGCATGGAAAAAAAATAAAAGAATTAATAATTTCATGTCATTTTACTAAGAAAGATTCGTTCTTACTAAAATAATATCAGGGGAAATACATCTCTGGTAATGATAAAAATAAAGTTTGTTTCATTTTGTTTCCAATTCAATATTGAAGTTTGATGGACGCAGACAATTTTTTGTGCAGTAATTTGTTCAGGGTATTTCGATATCGACATTTACCAGTACTGTCCCTCTGTACATCCTCTCAAATAAAAACCTGCCATGAAACAAATACATGGATACTTGTACTCTTCTGCCCTTGAGCTGAAATAACATTATTTTTAAAGCCATTCTTAATAGAGGGAAGGGTGTTTGGTAACTATTCTATGCTTCCACCTAACAATTTACGATAGTAAATCTTGCCATCTCACTATTTAAAAATAGTGAGATGGCAAAGATGCACACTCAACCAAAACATGTTCACCTTTAAAATAAAATATGCATCACGGGTGCAAAATAAGAAAACTATCTTGCTTGAAATTTATGATTTAAAATTATTTCCAAACTAGAATAATAATAATAAATAGTTATAAAATAATAATTTATAATTATATTTCCCAGCTATACTATATCCTCAGTTGTTTTCTTTCCTTTTTTTTTTTTTCTTGCCATGTTGTAAAGTTGGAGAAAGAAAAGTCTGTAAAGATCCGTGCGTTGTCGTCTCAGTGGTTGTATTTTGAAATGTTGGAACGTCTATTTGTAAATATTTGTTTATTTTCCTAATATTGCGTTGTGATTTGACTTTTAAGCGCACTTGATGCATATTTTATTCAAATTAAATCAACACTTCTATAATGGAGCTCACACATGTTCACCTTTGCTGATTTTTGTTTTTTGCTTTTGCCATTTACTGGTAAGGTTGACGATTACATTTCTTTACACGTGCGCACGTTAACATTTTTTAGGGGGAGAGGGAAATTAAAAAATTGCATCAACCTCCACAGTTTTTGTTACAATTACGACTTTTGCCATTTACTAGTATGGTAGACGGTTAGATTTCTTTTAAACGCGCTAACATTTTGAGGGGAGGGTAAATTTTTACATTACATCCACCTCCACATTTTTCGTTGCAATAACCACTTGTATAAGTTTTCATCTATACTGATTACGAAAATCTCATTCAAATTTTGCGCGGACAAGTGCTTCTAGAGATATAAACACATGTATTCTGTACTGTAATTCAATGACTACCAAATTTGTACTCAAATGCGTAATACAAAAATTCACTCTTCTATCGACACTGTCATCAACCATATCAATTGCGAGTGGATATACAGTAGGCACCGCCAAAACTGGGGGGGCAGGTCAGTACTTTTTGACGGACCGTCTTTTTAAAAATCTACCAAAAATCAGGTAATTATCCGATCAATACGAAATTTTCAGCGATTATTAGAAGAATGAACTTTATAACAGTGTACTTATTTTTCATAAACGATATTTATATATATATATTTTTTTGCTTACAAAACCCCCCCTTGTTTTGAAGTGGGAACAAATATGCTTAAAATAATCATCTGAAACTGAAATCAACATATTGTGTTGTTGTAAGGGACAGAATTATAGATTCAAAAAAAAAAAAAAAAAAAAATTGTTTGCATACCTTATTTTGACGTCTGAATATCAGAACTTCGATTGTGTTTAATTATCCCGCTTTTGAGTTTTGAAGTGTGAAATTCGGTGAATATGTTAAGTAAAATAATTAATTTAAGTTAAGCAAAACAAAAAAAAATTTTTTTAATATTTATACGAAAAAAGCCATTTTAAAATTTTTGATAAATAAATTAACAATTTTTTTTTTAGCGAGCCGAATAATGCATGACCATTATTAAACAGGGCATGTTTTGAATAATCGATACCAAAAAAAAAAATTTGATAAATATTGTGCCCTTTGTGTTAAAAATAGCATCATTTTTTTCGATCCCATTTGAAAACGTTTGCCGCCTTTCGACTACGGTGGACCAAACGCGCTGAAATAATTTTTTTTTATTCTGCTTTAAATTGCCCCCCCCCCATTTTGGGGAGCCTGGCCCCCACACACATACACATTAAAAACCAAACGCATACAAATGGTCACCCATCTGGTACTGGCCAGCCTCAGCTTAATAATACATTGAAATTTTCGTCACTGAAAAATAAGTTTTTTTTGGCCTGTTTGGTCTTCCATAGTTTGCTTTTTATCAAACGAAAACGTAAACAGAGTCGATCTGAACTCTACGTCAACGCGAAATATCTGGTTACCTATATGAATAAGTGGAATTATTTGAAATTCAGGTACTTATATTATAATATTTTTGCATATTCTCTTAGAAAATCATCCTAAGTCTTAGTTAGACAATAAATAAATTAATTATTTCAAAAACCCTTTTTTTTTAAATATTTAAGTACGTTTTTTGTGCAAGACAAAAAATGTCAATTGTTAACTTTTTGGGAAAATTTAACATTTAAAATTGAATTAAAAATAGTAGAAAAGGTTTTACATTATTCTGTTTTCTATATGATAAAATTCAGGGTTTTATCTTTCTGGAAAAAAAAAAGTTACTCAGAAATAATGGATTTTAATAAATGTAATTTCGTTTTAAAAAACAACAACAACTTGATTTTGCGGCCATTTTTGGCGGTGCCTAATATATGTCTATAGTGAAAATCATAGGCAGTATGTCTATGATTTTCACAGTTAAATTTGGGGTATTTATTTATCTACCACCCCTAACTAAAAAGGGGTGCTCTGCTTTAATATACATTCTTTACATGGGGATGTTGGGGGTGTCTATTCCAAAGGGAGGTTGGCGGTGTCTATTCCGAAAGCCATTCTTAACATGGGGAGTTTCTATCAATCTAAACAGTTCATATACAGTGAGAATCTCTAAATTCTAAAAAAATCTGTTTATATTTTCTATTCTATAAAAATTGTCCATTAGAATAATGGACAATTTTTCCCCCTAATTTTATTATTGCATACGTATTTACCCATTCCCTTATTTGCTTTTTTCAGATTCAAACAGTACCTGCAGGTTATCAACAACCATAGTTCACTTTTTTGTCAGGGGGGGGGGGGCTTCCATCAGGCAACGCCAGTTAATGGGTCCTGCTAGTTTATCATATAACTACCACAACTTATCCTAGTCAAAATAATTGAGAAAAATGTTATATTTGAAAAATCTGTAAACTCTTTATATCACAATTATAAGCTTTGAAACATTTATTTACATCTGATACTCATTGAGATTATCTTAATTATGATGGTTCTTGCTTTCTTTTTTATGATACTTTGCGCTTCCTTTGTTATTATGCACTATAGACATAGACTGTATATTATTATTGCTTACATAATACTTGTTTTGCTTTTTATGGAATGTCTTTGTTGCAGATAAGTAAAGAATCTTCTTTGCTGTTTCATTAAAATTTTCTTTTTCTCTAGCACAAAATGGATGCAGATGGTGATGGTATGGATAGCGACAATGCATCTCTGGCTACACCTGTTCATCAACACTACTCTGTGTCACATTGGTCATGCTGCACTCCAGAGAAGACTCCTAGCAGTAGTAATAGCAGCCCTGATACAGAATTTAGTAGCTCTCCAATACTTCGACAAAGAACAAAGGATGTGTTAACAAATGGTGCTCTCTAACAAAACCCATCCTTTAATCATCCTCTCCATACTTTCAGCATTTCAATAACTTTACCCAAACATTACCTCCCAATTCTTTGTGGCAGGTCAGCCATTTCTTCACACTGTGAATTATTAATTATGATTAGCAGCAACAGTAAAGAAAAATCGATTATTTTACAAAGACTTTTACGAATGTATCAGTTACTATTCTGCTACAACACAAATCTATATTTAGTCTCAATCAATATTTATTATAGATTTAAAAAAAAAAACATTATATATATGCACACTAACAACATTCACATATATTCCTTATCTTCTGTTCATCTACTGAGGCTTCTAACCAATTAATTGATATTAGTGTAACAATTATTATAAACCAATTATTTTTTATTTTGTTCCATATTTTATTTATATAAAATTCAAACAAAACCTCTTAATTAAAATGCAAAAATACCTTTTCTAAATGCATCTTAGGAGATTGTAATCACTGCTCATCACTGATTCCAGATACTTTCGAATCATATAGCTACACTAATCTGAGACTGGCAGATTCATCTCCTTGAAAGCAAAGTGCTATACATTCGCATGAAACCTTTTTAAGTGTAAAATCTGAACCTCTTGTATTGACTTGAGTTCTCCAACCTTAACCAATCAGATTACTCCACTTAAAACAGCCATTTATGACCAGACGAGTGTCTTCCACGCATAAGGATTCATGTTTTAAGGAATTTTTATGTCTTTTTCCATGGTTCTACTTTTTCTTTGCAGCCAAATCTATAATACATTTATACAATTTTAATTTAATTAATAGTTATGATTTTTAATGCATATTATAAGTATTAATAAAAATATTCAAGCTTAACTGTCCACATTAAGTTTAACCTAAGAATATTTTTACAAAAGCAAATGACTATTTAAATTGCTTGTTTTTTTTTTTTAACTTGCATATAGATTGATTTGTAAAATATATTTGCATTTTTATATACTGTATAACATTCTGAAGTTTGGAAAATATTTTATCCTTGTATCATTACTATTTCTCACTTATGAATATGATTGGCATGAATAGAAATCAAACAAATTATAAAAATGTATTTTAGGTTTCTTTTTCAAGTCATGATGTTTTACAGCTTTAAATTACAAGTCAATTCATACATTATCAGTAAAATAATTTGTCCATTTTTCTTTTTACTTTAATATGTTGCAATCACAAATTTCCATTTTGTTGAAGATAATTATATATTTCTTTTTTCTTTTTTTTTAATTTGCTTCTTTTTCAAACTTAATTTTTTTCTGTAGGACATCCATAGTTTTTAATTATGATTTACAAACCATGAATGTCTATGCATCTATTTGACAAAAGTTTCTTTTTTCTTCTGCTTATTCTCTCTATTTTCCACTAAGCATTTTTGGACCATAACTTTCTCCCTCCATTCTAATTATTGCTGTGATATAATAGCATTTGCATAATACTCAACACCTTGCTATTTCTCTGTAGAAATTCTTTTTTGTTTCATAATCAGTTACAAAATTATTTCTACTTTCTCATTTATCTCTGGAAATTAGTAAGTTTCCAGGGGTAATGCTTTTTTAATTTAAACGATTTCAAAATATTATTTCTGGTATTATTATGTTATCTGACATATTTTAGGATTTTATCTCTGGAAATTATTAAGGAAATCAGTACACATTTCAGTTCAGTTTTGCCAAATTATTTAGAAGTAATAAAATTTTTTCAAAGAAATTCACACAAAAAAATCTTAACACTTAAATTTTATTTTTATTTTATGTCCTATAATTATTAATTTCTCTAGAAATGTTTTCTAATTCACTTTTTTCTTTCCAAATTTTAGTGTATATTTCATGCATGTTTATTTATAGAATTATCTAAAATTTCGATTATTTAATTTTATTTGCATAAGATCTTATTAATATCATGCAAATAAAATTACATTTTCTTAATCAAAATATATTTTTTCATATTTTGTTTTAGTTTGCAATAGTAATTTTTAATTTATTTTCTAATTTGTCATATTTTAATCTATACGGTTTTGTTTACCTTAAAATTTAAAATTTCCTCCCCATGAATATAAAATAAAGAAAAAGTAGTTTTTTTGCTTTTGAGCTTTTATTTACTGAAAATTACAAAAGTCAGATTTTATTCATTTTGTTAATTAAAATAATTTTCTTTTTTTTTTAAATGGTGATGATTCTGTTTGTCAAAGGAATAATCAAAATAATGGAAATATATCACATAAAAAAATCTAGTGTGGTGAAAAGCACAACTTTTAAACTTAAGTTTATTTTGGTTTAATTGCTGCTACACTGTTAAAAATCTTTTTACTCTTTTATTATGAGTTTGCTTTTTATTATAAGAGGACTATCTGTGTTTAGATTTTTTGTGTATGCGCACAACACAGCTCATGAAATTAATGATTTTTGTCTTTTATTTAACTTTTTGTTTACAACATCTATGAAATGATTGATTTGGTTGCTATTTCTGTCTCACTAAAACTGTTTTTACAGTTTCATTTATATCATTTTTTTTATTCTTTCGGTTTCCATTTAAAAAAAAAATTATTTATATTTGGGGGTGGGGGGGGGGCAATCTTAGTAAATTACAAAACTAACTTAGCTGTTCATTAGAGAGAGTTTGGATTTTGAATGAAATGTGTATTGATTCTTTAAAAACAGAAATTTTATTAGACAGAAAAATAATGATTGCGTTTAAACCTTTCTTGATAGAATCCTTCTCTATCTATTTCTCTCTCAACTATTTTTGAACTTTAATTTCTTAGGATTTACATGGTTTTGCCTTTATAATCTATGTTACTTGCAAAATATCAGGCAAGTTAAAAGGTAAATATTTTTTAATTTATGAGTATGTAACTTTGTATTGAAAATGGTCATTTGTAACATTTGCCTGGTGTTTGTTATATTGGGGGGGGCAGTTATTTAGTTGACATCTTTCATAGTGAGCATTAAACTTTTCAAATAAGTGTTCCTTTGAAGATTATTTTTGTGAGGACTTATTAATTTAATTTACATATATATTTTATATTTAAATAATTTGAATGTTTCTGTGTACAAGTGATTTGTTGCTAGAATTTAATGTTTTATATTTCCCATAATAATTTTTTGTTTGATTATAATTTTGGTTGTTTTTGTTACTTTTCCTAAATTGCATTTTGTAAACTAACACATCCCAAATCCATAAAAGATTATTTACAAAATTTTATGAATAGATCGCTTCTTTAAAATAGAATAGTACACCTGAAAATAACATTTTAAGTTATTCTTATGCAATTTTTTAGATTTTTAATCTCTGCGAATCTTAAATCACCAAATCATAGACATGTTTCAAATTTCCCATTTCTTTTTCATGCTTAACCTTAAGATGGAAAAAAAACTCGATAAGTAATAAAAAGAAATTCTAATCTCAGAATATTTCTTGCATTTGTGTATGTCAATAGCATTTATTAGCACCCACCAATCATTTCTACAACAACAAAATGTTGCATTTTATCAGCATAGAATTTAGAAAACAATACCCAGTGTTTTTTAAATTGATGACACCACTATATGTTACAAATTGTTTTTTTTATTCTTTATCCTTGTCTAAATTTATTTAGCAAGGCACAGTGTCAATAAATAATTACTTTGTTTCTCTGCTGGGCTAATTGTCCAGATTTTATGAAACAATATTTTAAAAATTTATTCATAAAATAAAAAATATATATATAAACGGGGAATAAATAAATATTGTACTTTAAGTATTCTATCAAATCTAAATACTGTTTTAGGCTTGTGATTTAATTAAAAACTGGTTAAATTAATATTAAATAATCTAAGTAAACAGATTATTTTTCACTAACATACAAGGTTTATGGTTTTATTTTTCTGTTAAAACTTGTAGATTTTGTTTGAAATTTAAGTTGTAGGTACATTCAGTGCTTTTAATTTTTTTATACTATT